>NC_086189.1:9789811-10057311 GCF_023053635.1 Elgaria multicarinata webbii
CTTGGCCTTGATGGCAAAGGTATAGGAGCCCAGCAGGCTGGTTTCCCTAACAGGCCAGAGTGCGATTCCTTACACTAGAAATCGATGAATCGACATAGAATCATAGAATCATAGAATAGCAGAGTTGGAAGGGACCTACAAGGCCATCGAGTCCAACCCCTTGCTCAATGCAGGAAACCACCCTAAAGCATCCCTGACAGGTTGTTGTCCAGCTGCCTCTTGAAGGCCTCTAGTGTGGGAGAGCCCACAACCTCCCTAGGTAACTGGTTCCATTGTCGTACTGCTCTAACAGTCAGGAAGTTTTTCCTGATGTCCAGCTGGAATCTGTCTTCCTTTAACTTGAGCCCGTTATTCCGTGTCCTGCACTCTGGGATGACCGAGAAGAGATCATGGCCCTCCTCTGTGTGACAACCTTTCAAGTCTTTGAAGAGTGCTCTCATGTCTCCCCTCAATCTTCTCTTCTCCAGGCTAAACATGCCCAGTTCTTTCAGTCTCTCTTCGTAGGGCTTTGTTTCCAGACCCCTGATCATCCTGGTTGCCCTCCTCTGAACACGCTCCAGCTTGTCTGCGTCCTTCTTGAATTGTGGAGCCCAGAATTGGACGCAATACTCTAGATGAGGCCTAACCAGGGCAGAATAGAGAGGAACCAGTACCTCACATGATTTGGAAGCTATACTTCTATTAATGCAGCCCAAAATAGCATTTGCCTTTCTTGCAGCCATATCACACTGTTGGCTCCTATTCAGCTTGTGATCTACAACAATTCCAAGATCCTTCTCATTTGTAGTATTGCTGATTAACTCTGGGAGTTAATCCAAATCTCACACTGGGAATTTCTGCAAGGTAGAGATATTGATTGCTATTATTTGGGCTTCATTAAATGCTCAGTTGGATAAGACTGACAAGGCTGCAATCTTGTAATAAAAGCTTCTTCGGGAGGAAGGCCCCTTGAATTCATTGGTGGTTGCTTCTGAGTAGTCACGGAGAGCATTGCACCATAAAAAACATTTCGATTGACTAAAGAGGTGGTCCTAATCAGGCAGCAGATTTTGAATATATATAGATAAGTGGGACCTGGGAGCAAATATTGTGGAGTGCTTCTTTTCAGGATACTCCATTCCATCTATTGCAAGCTGGTGGCTCTGGTGTCAGTGAAGTGGTGAATCCACTCTACGTTTCAAACATAATCAGTTGGAACTCTAAAGGAGCTGTTCAAGGTGCTTCCACATCTTTAGAGTTCTGAGCGGATTCACCAGCCCACTAACTTCGGAACCACCAGCATCCACTGATTCCATCCCTCCATTCCTTCTGGGTGTCCAGATCCCTCCCCACTACAATCTGTTAGAATTCCATAGTCACTGACCACGTTCATCCCTCATTCTGTGGTTTTGAGTCTTCCTCTGCCCCAAGTAGGGTTTCTTTTCCATATGACTGGAGCATGTTCAGAGGAGGGCAACCAGGATGAACAGGGGTCTGGAAACAAAGCCCTATGAAGAGAGACTGAAAGAACTGGGCATGTTTAGCCTGGAGAAGAGAAGATTGAGCGGAGACATGAGAGCACTCTTCAAATACTTAAAAGGTTGTCACACAGAGGAGGCCCAGGATCTCTTCTCAATCATCCCAGAGTGCAGGACACGGAATAACGGGCTCAAGTGAAAGGAAGCCAGATTCCAGCTGGACACCAGGAAAAACTTCCTGACTGTTAGAGCAGTACGACAATGGAACCAGTTACCTAGGGAGGTTGTGGGCCCTCCCACACTAGAGGGATTCAAGAGGCAGCTGGACAACCATCTGTTAGGGATGCTTTAGGGTGGATTCCTGCATTGAGCAGGGGGTTGGACTTAATGGCCTTGTAGGCCCCTTCCAACCCTGCTATTCTATGATTCTATGACTTTTGTACTTCTAGGAGTTTCCCCAGCTCTGCTAATACCTCCCTCTTATACACAGGCATGGGCATTTTGCCTGCATAAGCAATGCCACTTACCTCTGAGCACCAAAAATAGTGGTGCTATTTAATACAATATTTAATAGAAATATTCATAGGAACTGCAGATGACAAGATCATCTTGTCAACTCTGGTTACGCTTGTGTGCATCATCTAGAAATAAAGTATTTTTTTCAATAGGTTTTGCTTATATGTAAATGCAACCTATTAAATTGATTGCTTGGCTAACAGCATAATCCCTACACATGCTTCTTCAGAAGTAACCTTCACTATATTCACTGAGGGGGGTGTTAATCCTTAGTAAAACAGATAGAATTGCAGCATGATTGTATAGGCATTCTTAGATGGTTTGGTATTAAGTCCCGTTAGGCTGAATAGGCTTTCGAGCTTTTCTACATGATGAGGCATGTATTGTGCACTTGTCATTCCCTACTCACAGTTGTTTACAGGTTCTTTAGAGAATGTCATGACCCTTCAGTTGCACTTTTGTTTTTAAACAGCATTTTTTGGAGAGATTTATTTAGAGCGAGGCCTCGTGTGGCGCAGAGCGGTAAAGCAGCAGTTTCTGCAGCCGAAACTCTCCCCATGGCCTGAGTTCAATCCCAGCGGAAGCTGGTTCTCAGGCAGCCGGCTCAGGTCGACTCAGCCTTCCATCCTTCTGAGGTCAGTAAAATGAGTACCCAGCTAGCTGGGGGAAAGGTAACCACGACTGGGGAAGGCAATGGCGAACCACCCCACTACAAAGTCTGCCAAGAAAACGTCAGCGAAAGCAGGTGTCCCTCTAGGAGTCAGTAATGACTCAAGTGCTTTGTACGAGAGGTTCCTTTCCTTCTTTTTCTTTTATTTAGAGCAGAGAAAATGCATTATTATTATTATTATTATTATTATTATTATTATTATTATTATTTAAAGAAAGCAAAAGAAAACACTATTTCCACTTGTGTATTGGCACTGTTCTGCTATACCAAATTGCCACCTAGAGGTTATGCAGCAGAAAAGCAGGAAAGGAAATGCTCTCTGTGCAGTGTTCAGATCTCAATTCTGCGACAAAGTAGAGACAACAGATTAAAAGCCCCATGCTCTTACTCCCAGGGAAGTTTTCATATGTTTTCAATCCACTGGAGGGGGGATTTTCATCAGGGCCATGGTCAGGGGAGGGCTAGCACCCTCCCCTTGCAGGCTATGATTCCAATCCTGGAAACACCCTGCCTCCCCATCTGCTATTTCAAAGAAAAGAACTACATATATTAAATGCATTTGCAATTCAACATCATGCCTGGCTTGGTCCTTCGATGGGTTAAACCAGGAGTGGGTAATTTGTGACTCATCCGATATTTTAGCCTACAACTCCCATCACCCCTAGCCAGCCTAGCCAATGCTGAGGGATCATGGGAGCTGCAGGCCAGAATATCTGGAGGTCCAGCAGTTGCCCACCCCTGGGTCAGACAAATTTATAAAGCAACCCTTCCCAGATGCGTGCCACAAAAATGTTTTGGACTATAGCTCCCATCAGCCCCAATCAGAATGGTCAGTGGTCAGGGATGCTGGGACTTGTAGGCCAAAGCATCTGGAGGGGGGGACGAGGTTGGGGGAAGCAGACAAAGAATATACATGGGCCTATCAGTAGCTTTTGGCCCAGAGAGCTGAAAAGAGCCGATAGGTTCAGAAACCATGTGGCAAATACCAGCTGCTTAGGGGCAACAGAGGGACAGGGTGGTTGTCCTCATGCCCTGCTTGCGAGCTTCCCACTGGGTCATCTGGCTGGCCACTGTGGCAAGCCAGAAGACGTTAGACTAGACGGACCTTTGGCCTGATCCAACAGGGCTCTTCTTCCGTCCTTATGAAACCAGAGGCTGAAGAGATGCACTTCCTTGCTATTTACGTGCAACCCTCGTGCGTCCACAAAAAAACAAATTAGAAGCACTTACGTATCTATCAGTATATCTGATTTGGACAGGTCTATTCAAAATACATCAGTTTAGCACTTCTGCGCTGCAGCTACGTTCCCTAACCACGGTGGAGCTCTGATGCCCCCTGCTGTTTGCACTCCGAAACTCGCTCGTCAGTCCACACACCACTGCTTTTGGGGGACCAGATGTGAGGAAAGCCAACTCTGAACTGTAGGCAGATTCCATTCCAAACACACTGTGGGCTTTCCCTTCAACGGTGACACCATATCCCAAAGAATAGCTTGGGGAGGGAAACCAAGGAGGCCTTTGGGAAATCTGAGGCCAGCTGAGTGGAATCCTGGCCCTCCTCTGTGTGGCAACCTTTCAAGTCCTTGAAGAATGCTGTCATGTCTCTCCTCAGTCTTCTCTTCTCAAGGTTAAACATGCCCAATTCTTTCCATTACTCCTCATTGGGCTTTGTTTCCAGACCCCCTGATCATCCTCGTTGCCCTCCTCTAAACCCCCTCCAGCTTGTCTGCACCCTTCTTGAAGTGTGATGCCCAGAACTGGATGCAATACTCAAAATGAGGCCTAACCAGGGCCGAATAGAGAGGAACCAGTACCTCACGCGATTTGGAAGCTATACTTCTATTAATGCAGCCCAAAATAGCATTTGCCTTTCTTGCAGCCATATCGCACTGCTGGCTCATATTCAGCTTGTGATCGCCAACAATTCCAAGATCCGTCTCGTTTGTAGTATTGCTGAGCCAAGTATCCCCCATCTTGTAACTTTACGATCCCCCAAATTCACACGCAACACAAATCTGCTTCAAATCTCCAGATTCCCCTGAGTATGATATCTCCAAGTTTTCCAGAGGGTCGTTTTGGCAACACCTTATTGGCACTTAGCAGCTGAGTTTGCCCTTAGAGGGAACAATGCTGAAAGTCTGGGAGCAGCATGAGGATTTTCAAGACATAGCTTGGCTTTAAAAACGTACACAGCCCGGCAGAATGGACGTCATCAAGAGCCTATAAAGGCACATTCCTATGCACCCCTAGTCAGTACCCCTAGACTCCGCCGCCCGAAAAGCCTGTCACCATGTTTTGGGTTTGGTTATGCAATTTGACTATGCAAGGCTCCGATTCTGATTCTGTAATATTTCAAATGAACCGCATGCCAATTCTCCCCTCCCCCTCCCCACCCCCCCACCCCCCGCACACAGACACCCCAAATTTACACTGGACATTTCAGATCTGTTTTCAGTGAACGACAGCGTTTGAAGATCCAATGGGGACCCCTCTGTGCCCCTTACGCAGCGAAAGCAACCCCTGCGAAAGTTACAGCTCTTGAGTCCTTGCTAAGGACGTGGTAAGGACAACCACTATTCTCCCGCTTTCATTTTCATGCCGGCTCTCAATGGGGGGGCCCGGGGGCTGGTTTATCAGCATTTCCCCGTCTTCCGTTCCAACTGCTTTCGCTTTTGATAAGAATGCTGCCTCTGATGGATCAGAGGAAATTCTGCTATTTGAATGAGTCACAGAAGGGAGCAAGTCAGGAAGAGGGGGCAGAATTAAAAGCTTTGTAGCCAATTGCTAAGGGGGAGGAAACATCAGCATGGTTGAATATCTGGGCAACTGGGTAAATCAGCCTCACTCTCAACCTGGTTTCCTCCAGATGTCTGGCCTACAAGTCTCGCCATCCCCATCCAGCAGATGATGGGAGTTGCAGGCAACATCTGGGTAGGTGAGGATACAGAAAACAAAGGAGGAGGCAGGATCTGGAGCCTTGTATAGAGAGTGACCCATGTCGTTGATGGAAAAGTAGATGGAGCGCAGTGGTTCACTAGGTAGAGCACTGGGCTTACACGATCAGTGGTCTGTAGCTCAGGGACAGAGTGCATGCTTTCAGGGACGACCCAGGACATTTTGCTGCCTGAAGCAAAGGGCAAGATGGCGCCCCCTCCCATTCCATGCACAACAGCTACATTGACTGGCAGTTGCATCTTTCTTCAACCTTGGCAATGGGATTGCATCTTCCACCACAGGCTAGTTTAGGGGCTGCAGGACAGGCTGCATGGTCCACAGCTCTCTCCTCCAGCACCTTCTTGCTGCCTCCCAGCACCTGCCGCCTGAGGCAGGTGCCTCACTCTGCTTAATGGTAGGGCTGGCCCTGTATGCTTTACATGCCAGAGGTTCATGGCTTGGCATTTTCAGGTAAGGTTAGGAAGGTTCCTGGGGAGTCTGGGTAGATAATCCTGAATTTGATGGACCAGTGGTCTGGCTCAGTATGAAATAGTTTTCTATATTCCTAAACTGGTGGTGAGATCTGATCCTTGAGGCGTCAGGCAGGGATGAAACCTTTGTACATGATTGGGCCAATCCAAGGAAGACTTCCATGAGTCAACCAAATACCCCAGCATCCCATGACAAGACATGGCCCTTGTAAGATCTTCCAGCTCAAGCTATTCCTTTGGTGGCCTGAGCCACAGTGCTTTGACCCTGCCACACACACTCAAGACAGCTGTCCTTTCCTTTCGACCGTGCCGTCGCCCTTTCAACCTTGACCATCCCATGGAATTCTTCACTGATTCCCGCAGACAATGGGAGAGCCAGGTTCAATCCAGCAAGTCACTAGCCCAGGTTAGATGCCACGCCCGAACCACGATTAGGCCACTGGGAAGAGACTTTACAGTTGCACATTCACTTCTTGGAATCCGCAAGCGAGTTTAGCACCTGGGCAAGGAAGCCTGGGTAACCGACCCCCTTTTTTGATGTTGCAAATCTCAAATTTAGAGGCAGAATTACGAAGGTTGGAACATTTTCCCAGTAGTTCATTACACCTCGTAGGGATTTGTTTCCAGACCCCTGATCATCCACGTTGCCCTCCTCTGAACACGCTCCAGCTTGTCTGCGTCCTTCTTGAAGTGTGGGGCCCAGAACTGGATCCAATACTCTAGAGGAGGCCAAGCTGGTGCAATACAAAGGATAGCCCCTATGGCCCTGCTGACTTTTTACAGGTGCTTAACTTCCTTCTCTGCTTCTCTGTTTACCTTGACACTTTGTCAGTGGTTCTGAGATGCTTCATCAGCTGGGCCTCTTCTGGGGCTCATAGTGGCAGTAAACTGAAACCAGGGGTGCAGCTACAGTGGAGAGATGACCCTGGGGGACTTTTTGCATTGCAGGAATGCCTTTTTATTTCTACTGGTGATCCTTGTCTGCCATTACAAAGATGCCATTTTTTCTAGCGATCCCGACCTGTCTAAAGGGAGCTCATACCAATTGGGAGCGTGTACTAGTATTTTTGAAGCAGCATGGGAGTATTTAACAGAAGCTGCTGTTCTTGTTTTCCTCTCCAGCCATGAGAACTAGCACCTTGCTTGTTCAAAACAAAACCAAAGCAGTCCTTCTCAGGACCACGCCGCTCCGTCGCCCGTCACGTATAGCATTGGGGTCACTGAGCCGCGCTGCTTATGAAACTGCATCTGCGATGTAGCGGAAATGAAGCCAGCACCAGATGTCACAGGGATACTACGACGAGGCAGATGGGCTTGCAAATGCCAACTCGGGTCTCAGGTGGCTCCACTAGAATGCGGGGGGCACAGAGCCAATGAGCAAGGAAGAGAAGAGATCGGTCCCCGAAGAGCAACTCTCCATCGCGGACTCGGCCTGCTCGTCGGGTCGCTGCCTCGCGCGCCGTGCGCTGCCGCTAACCAGCTCTGAAAATTGCTCCCCGAGACGGGCATCCCTCCAGGGATATCAGGGTGTGCGAGAGGCAGAAGCAGGGAGCATCTGCTTGCAGGGAAACTGGTACAAAGCAACGGAAGCCACTCAGAGCATCCTAGGCCAAGCAAAACCGGGTACCAGTTCGTAGAGGAAAAGAAGGATGAAAGATGCAGAACCCAGCCTCCGCGAAGGACGGTTCCCATCTCTACCATGGCTCTTTGCCCCCCCCCTCACCCCCACCCGCTGCGAAGTGCTGACTTCCACGTTCGAAATTAGGAAAGGGAACAATCTTTCCCAACCTTGAATGGGAATAATCCAAGCTACCCACCCACACAAATTGGAGAAGTAGCGTGGGTTGTTTCCAGCCAATCCAACTCTCTTTTAGGGCTGTGCACCCACCCTCCGATCCGCCTCGGAGCCCCCGAAGCAGCCCTGGTTCAGCTCGGGGGTGCTTCGGGGGTTGCCCGACCCACCTCAGCACCAAAGCCGAGGCGAGATTCAGGCCCTCCAAGGCGACTTGGACACTGTCATTTGTGTCGGTGGCACCGGAAGCCACCAGAATCAAGGCAGTGGATGGCAGCGGATAAGGGACCCGCCAAGGGCCAGCTCCAAAGCGCCGAGGCAGCCTGAAGCTTCGGAGCCAATTGGCTTCAGATTCGGGCCGCCTCGGGCTTTGACCAGAACCGCTTTGAAACTGAGCCGAGGCAGGCTGAATCAGCCCGCCTCAGCTCAGATTCGGGGCCTTGGTCCGAGGGCCAAGATTCGGGGCCTTGGCCCTACTCTCTTTCACCTCCCCACAACTTCCCCTCCTGCTCAGCCAGACTCACTTCAAGTCCCTTTCCCTCCTCCTTCACCCCATTTACCTGGTTGCTGGTGCCCCACTGGTGACAAGGAGGCAGAGAGAAGAAAGGGAAGAAGGTCTTTCCCTGAATCCCCCGCCCGCCCGCTCCACCATTGCTCTGGTACCTGGCATGCTCTAACCCAGGGCAGAGCGACATATGGGTGTGGGATGCAGGCAACCCCCATCACAACAAGCAGCCCCCATTAAAAAATTATGGTTTGTTTTGCAAGCTAGGTTTGAGCCTTTTGTTGCGCCATAGCTAACACAGATGCAATTTTAAAAACTTTTTTTTTCCAGTGCTCGTGGGGGGACGGTGTGGGGTGGGTTTGGGGGTCAAAATTGACCCCTGGATCTTCTATGCTTGCCCACACCTGCTCTAACGTCAGGCACAAGTAGCCCTGGGAAACATGGCTTTCCGAAGTTCTACTGCCGTAGCTCCTGCAGAAGCAGAGTTCCCCGAAGTTTGATGGTGTCCCATCTGCTGTGTCTCATCACGTCAGGCCCCAGCAGTGAGAGACGTCTTCCCTTTCTTCAGCTACCAGGCAGAACGTCAGGAATAGCCAGCAGTTGGGAATGGAGTTTAGAGGGAAAGGTAGATTTTTCTCTGGATTGCTTGCATTGCCCCCACCTGGAGCACTGATTCATCCTGGCTGTGGGTATCAGAACCAACAACACCTGGAGAAGAGAAGACTACGGGTGAAGGACACCATAACAGACACCTGAAGACCTGTCACACAGAAATGGGCAAAGTCTTCTTCTCTGCTGCCCCAGAGGGCATGATTAGATCTCATAGGCTTAAGTTACAGGACAGCAGATTCTGGTTGAACGTTAGGAGAAACTTCTTATCAGAAGGAGAGGTCCAACCTAAAGGAATTGTGGGCTCTCCCTTAATGGAGGTCTTCAAGTAGAGGCTGGGCACTCATCTCTTGGAGATGCTCCAGCTCTGAGTTTCCTGCATGGAGCAAGAGAGTTTAATGTCCTATGGGACCCTTATCCAACTCTACAGGGCTGTTCACATTACATGCTAACTCACACTCAGTGGTTGTTTTGAATTGTGGGTTGTTTATCATGTTGTCTGAAGGCAGTGAAGGCGGCTTGTTAACCATACAGTGTGGGTTATTTTTCTGAAACAAGCCACCTTAAGAATCCATGGTTTGGGTTGTTCAGGGTGGTTAACAAGCCAGCCTGGCTGTGTTTAAACAACATGTCCACCCACGGTTAAATAAACAACCCATGGTTCAAAGCAACCCCCATTCAACCACAGAATGTGGTTTAGCATGTTGTGTGAACAGCTCCAAAGATTCTATGATTTAGACAGCTTCCATTTTAAAAAATGAGATATGGCTTACAGAACAGACATATTTCTTCATAAAAAGAAATCAATGCTCTGTGTAAAAAGAAAACAGTGGCAGCTGACCCCTCCCTTTCTTCCAAAATAAAAAAGTGCTTCTAACTCTACCCAACTGATCTACCTGGCTATGTCCATCCAATATTCATTGTAGATCTTCCAAGATCACTATGACCTTGATCTCAATTTTGTTACTAGCTACTGAGAGCTGGCATGTCACATAATCAGATACATCAGATACCCAATCCCATGGGGGAAGTCCATGCTCCAAGCCTGTCTCTGGACTCATCTATCCTCCTTGGAAAGTTCAACCAAAAATGTTCCACCAACAGTTTGTAATTGGGAAACCGATGGAGAGGAGCAAATTTGGCTACACCCCGGATGCTCAAGGTCCTCCTAATTCAGCTGGTAATATCTCAAAAGCACCACCACCAATCACTAAGCTGCCCCAGGCCAACACGCTGGAATGGAACTTCATGAAATGGATGCTCTCCTCGGAAAAGAGCATCTGTCTTGCACGGCCACCCCTCTTAAATTAGCGCCCAGCGGGAAACTCAACACAAATAATTTTCTGCCGCAGCTCAAAAGAAGATTCCCAACCAGCCATCTTCTTCCACTCCACCAGGCCACCCTCCCACCCTCAGGCTCCCAGCATGCTCCATTCTCTAGATGTTGTAATTGCCTTCAGCAATTCGCGGTGGACTAGCTGGCCTAGATCTATATTCCCTCATTCCCCGGTGGATTTGCCGCCTCGGAGGAATTCCTTTTCAGCTTTTCTCCGCAGCAGAAAAACCTATTAAGCCCATCAGCTGTTCCTGTCCTTCTCTTGCAATCTTCTTCTCCCGCCCCTCAACGCCCACACCACCCATTTTGTTTTTCTTTTCTTTTTTTTAACTAACTGCCGCGGAGCCATTTGCAGCAGGGGTAATTTGCAAACTCTCAGTAAAAGGGAAAGAGAGAATGTGGCTATTTATCTGCTAATACAGTTGCTGGGGAGGGGGGTGTCTGCTTAATTGCATCTGGAATCTATCACGACTCTCCCCCCTCCCCATCTGAATGAAAAGATGCTGACCGAAGCTGGGTTATTTTGTAATAGATTCCCCAGAAAATCTACTTCGGGGTGGGTGAAGGTGCTAAATAGTCCATTTGTTTACAACGTAATTAGAAAAAGGTAGTTATTCTGGATGGGAGAGGGAACCAATATTGGAGAATTGGGGCCGTCAGACACGAAATGGAATGCGGAAACAAACGTATTAAGATGTTGAAATTGTGGGAGAAAAGGTTTTCGGCGGGGGGCAGGGAGAAACGATTGTAAAAAAAAAAAGTCTGAAAAGTAGGACTGTGCACAGCCCTGCCAATTCGCTTTGAAGGCCATTTTGGAGCCTCCAAAAATGGCCCCGATTCATCTTGGGGGTGCTTCGGTCAGCCTTTGCAGGTTCATGGGTACTTGCCACCCTGCCGTGGGTCAAGCAGCCAGGAAAGCCAGGCGCAAGGCTGGCCGGGAGTCTATTGAACTCCCTGCTCACCTCCCTCCCCACTATCCGGAGCTGCTGCCGCCATCGCCACAAATTGCCTTTGCCTATGAAGGGTTGAAGCTGTAAAGGTTGAAGCTATGAAGCTGTAAAGGGCCATTTCTCTAGTTTGCAACCATAGATCTATGAAGAAGAGTGACACACACCCATCTGACCTTTAAATCATGGCTCTAGAGAAGGAGGGTACATGGGAAAGGTAGTGGGTTTAGGGGCTGACCAGGGAGGGAGAGGATGAGGGAGGGAGGTGTCCAGTGAGTCCAATGGACTCACATTCAGCCTCGTGCCAGCTTTCCCTGATGGGCAGGAGAGGTGGCCCACCGTTGCCCTGAATTGGCCCAAAGCAACCTGAGGCCTTCAGAACTGATCTGCTTCACTTTGGGGTGCCTTGGGCGGACCCAGTACCACCTCGTATTTGGGTTAAGGCAAGCTGAATCGGCCCACCTTGACTCAGATTTGGAGCTTTGACCTGAGGAAGCACACAGCCCTGCTGAAAAGATTCTGAAAAGGTTTCCCATATTCTCCTTAACTCTGCCTATGTGAAGTTGACAATCGGCTCATTAGAGTGGACACCACATTACCAGGGCCGGATTAAGACATGCTGGAGTCCTGAGCGATATCAAGATTCGGATGCCCCAAACCATAAAAATAAAGAGAAAGGGGGGAATTATATTATAATAGAAAGAGTAATAAAATGGGTACCTCCCAGCATTAGAGGGTGTTTGAAAATAAACAGTGTTAGATACAGTATCTGTCTCTGAAGATGGGTATAAAAACACGAATAAAGAAAATTGATTTGAACTTCTAAACTGGCTATAGTTTGCACTCCATTCCTCCAATTCTAAATGCTGTGTTGCCACGCTTTCAATATCTAAGGCAACTCTGCCGTAGGTCACACCAGACTTTCCAATGTATTTAAGCCAAAGCAATTTCATCTTAGTTATCTTACATCTTGGTTCTCTCCAACATAGCTCCGGCTATTGGGTGGTATAGAAATGTAATAAATAAATAAACATATGATGAGGTCCTAACCCATGGCTTACTCTGCAGTGAGCCTCTCTAGCATTTAGTGAGGGGCAGTGTAAAGTTGCTTAGCATCAATGGTGGGTTTGTGGATTTCTTTAAGGTACACCCTGAGCTTGTCTACACATGGGAAAAAATATGCAGCCTTATCGGGGCTTTTGTCCATCACAATGTGCTCCTTTACACATGACCACATTATTGAACATTTCCCTTCTCAGAGGGCTCCAATGTATTGAATGAGACAGTGTCATCTAGTGGCAGAATTATAACGAAAGATGACATTACACACTGGGACATCCCCTCATATCTCAGTTAATACCACATTATCACCATGTGTTGTTTCTTTTTTTAAAAAAAAGTGAGTCTGGGGAATTAGTGCAGGAGACGTCCTGAACATTGAGGTCGTTGTGAAATGGACCCACAAACTTCCATGATTGGCTGATCACAAGCATGTAATAAATCACTCATTTAGACAAGCTCATGGTCTACTCTAAAGTAGTAGCGTAGCGTGGCTCAAAAACGATCTTAGTGGTAAATGAACCTAAATGAGTCATAAATAGAACAAAGACTCATTTAGGTTCATTTACCACTTAGGGAGTTTTTGAGACACACTACACCACACTACCTTTTACTTCGCCATATCTTTCTCTCCATCACTCATTCTACTAGGCGGCGGCTGCCTCGCTCTCTTATATATTGATTCCACGTGGTCACATAGAAGCTAGCACAGACAGACGTACTTCCACTTCCTCAGGACAAAAACCAAAACAAATGAGATTTGGTTACAGGAGACCTTGACAGTTACTGTAAAAGAAATTGACCATACTTCTCAGAAACAAGACAAAAGCTACGTTAACGTGTGGCCGGAAAAAGGAACAGCGAGGGAGAAAACTAGGGGTGCAATTCAATGCACGTTTAGATAGAAAAACAGACTACAACTCCCAGCATTCCCTGGGCATTTTAGAGGACTGAAGGGTGTTCATTGCAGCCACCTCTTCAGGCACAGTGATCCTTTGCTCATACATAGGTCTGAGCCTCTTTGGGGGTTGAAGTATTTCACTGAAGGCATCCAGAAAAGGGTCTCTGCTGGTGATGTCAGCCACAGAGCACTTTCCCACAGAAGCAAAAAGTACTCGCAGTCCCAAACCATTTAGGATTTCCAACGTCAAAAACTAGCACTTTGAATTGTGCCCAGAAACAATTAATATACACAACAACAACAACAACCCCTGGGAATTTAGTCAAAGTCAGCTGGGGTGGTGTTGGTGGTGAGATTGCGCAGAAAGAGTGAAATCCCTCTCTGCTTTCTTGTCTGCAAATGCAACCACTCTGACGGGAAACATTTTCTATTAAGCTCCTTCTGTTGTTTCAAAATTACCATCAGGCACAATTTTAAAGGGTGCCGTTTTGTTGGTTTTGAACTAGGTGGTAAAAAGTCCACTTGTGTCTGTGTTGTGCTTTCGCTAATTGATTTCCATCCCCTGATTATTTTATTCCTATTTAAATATATTCCACAATTTTACTAGGGTGACCATATGAAAAGGAGGACAGAGCTCCTGTATCTTTAGCAGTTGTATTGAAAAGGAAATTTCAGCAGGTGTCATTTGTATATATGGGGAACCTGGTGACATTTTCTCTTCATCACACCAGTTAAAGCTGCAGGGGCCCTGCCCTCTTTTAAATCTGGTCACTCTAGCATAGCTCCTGCAGCTTTAACTGTTGTGATGAAGAGGGACTTTCACCAGGTTCTCCATATATACAAATGACACCTGCTGAATTTCCCTTTTCTATGCAACTGTTAAAGATACAGGAGCCCTGTCCTCCTTTTCATATGGCCACCCTAGGTAAAAATGTCCACTTGTGTCTGCATTGTTCTTTCGCTAATTGATTTCCTTCCCCTGATTACTTTATTCCTATTTAAATATATTCCACAATTTTACAAGACTATAGCTTCTTCTCTTTCGCTCTTTAACTTCCTTCCTCCCTCCCTTTTGCTGGAGGGATAGAGCAGAGTGGAAAACACCGGGCCATTAAAAAAAAAATACACACCCTACATGCAGCCATCAATTGTCATGAATCGTCTCAGGTTTGCAAGTCAAACAGGACAAAACGGAGTCTTTAAAAACCCCAATATCATGGTCGTAAATCGCTAGACTTCTAGGGCCAGAAGGCTGGTGGGAAATCAATTG
The DNA here is from genome assembly GCF_023053635.1 of Elgaria multicarinata webbii. Lineage (NCBI taxonomy): Eukaryota > Metazoa > Chordata > Lepidosauria > Squamata > Anguidae > Elgaria > Elgaria multicarinata. The sequence goes on from NC_086189.1 coordinate 9,804,299, forward strand.
GACATCCCAACCCCATAAATGACCTTGCTATCAGAGCATCCACCATTGGGGGGGGGGATTTTAACACACTGGGTGGCAAGCAAAGGCACCCATTCTGCCTCTCTCCCTCCCCCCCCCTTCCTGGTTCCTGCACAGTGTTCGCCCCACACGAGAGAATGTGGCAAGTTATTACTTGCAGGTAAAGCTGTAAATCTTTCCTTTATTACCTTTTATTATGTTGTTTCAACAGACTCTTAAAGCTGGAACAGCAACCAATTCATAGCAGCTTTAAATCTCAGCCCATATTATTTTTCCCTTCTTCGATGTTTCACTCGCTCTCACACGCACACCCTCTTCCCCTTCATGAGACAAATTTTATAGGTCCCTTGTCGAGGGCTGGAATAGTGAAGAATCACTGCGAAGCAACATGGGAGGAAGAGGAGAGAGTGAGTGGGAGACAGAGAGAAGACACGGAGAGAAGAGAAACATACAATAATGCTGATCCATGAGTCAGTCGATCATTTTGATGTTACTAGGGTGACCATATGAAAAGGAGGACAGGGCTCCTGTATCTTTAACAGTTGCATAGAAATGGGAATTACAGCAGGTGTCATTTGTATTCATTCAGCACCTGGTGAAGTTCCCTCTTCAGCACAACAGTAAAAGCTGCAGGAGCCCTGTCCTCTTGACCACCTACAAAAGAAGGCAGGGTTCCTGCAGCTTTCACTGTTGTATGAAGAGGGAATGTCACTGCATGCATACAAATGACACCTGCTGAAATATCCTTTTCTATGCAACTGTTAAAGATACAGGAGCCCTGTCCTCCTTTTCATAGGGTCACCCTACCCTGGGAAAATAGTCTTTTGATCTAAGGTGACCATATGCAAAGGAGGACAGGGCTCCTGTATCTTTAACAGTTGTATTGAAAAGGGAATTTCAGCAGTTGTCATTTGTATATATGAGGAACCTGGTGGAATTCCCTCTTCATCACAACAGTTAAAGCTGCAGGAGCTATACTACAGTGACCAGATTTAAAAGAGGGCAGGGCACCTGCAGCTTTAACTGCTGTGATGAAGAGGGAATTTCACCAGGTTCTCCATATATACAAATGACACCTGCTGAAATTGCCTTTTCAATACAACTATTAAAGATACAGGAGCCCTGTCCTCCTTTCCATATGGTCACCCTATTTAATCTCTGCTCAGTCATGTTGCGCAACCTCTCAGCCTGACCTGCCACACTTTATCCTGCTCTGAGGATAATCATACCCCGAGCTCGTTGAAGAAAGAAAAGGATTGTTTATTTTTTAAAATGCAATAAAAATTAGATAGAAATGAGAAATCTGATAGAACATACAGATGAAGGAGCGAGCGAGAGAGATACAGTCTGTTCCACATAATAGTAGGAGGGAAAAAACACTCACTTGGGCTTTGACTCAATCGATCAAAGGCCCATGTGGAATACAGATAAGGGGCGGAGACCTACAAGGGTCTTTGATCGTGTAAATTTGCTGTTACTGTATTTTTGACGCTAGATTTGTATGTCAGAAGTGGAAAATGTGTTTTCTAGGTGACAGGTATATGTCTCTTTCAAAGTAAGGTTGCAGAAATTGTTTAGTACCCACACACTAGGGATGTCAGCCAAATCCTCAGTGGAATCAAGAGTTTGGATTTCTGTGAATTAGAACTCCAGATTCTGCAGTAGAACAGCTCTACCCAAGTCCCACGAATTCTGCAGCTGTTCAGACCGTTTTTTTGTGTTTTTTTACTGTCCAGAATTTTATGCAAATTTAGTCATAGGAAAATATGTAAAATTTAAGAAGCAGCTGAAAAATTGCACAGGCTAAAGCATGAAAATGTACTTTAAATTAAAAAGAGAGAGCTGAATTAAAAATAAATAAAAAGAAACTGAAAATGTACATTTCCCCCATAGGCTAAAGTGTGAAGATGCAGCTTTTGGGTGAGATTTGCTCATTTTTGCAGTTGCGAATTTGCACAAATGTGGGAAATTGGGGGGGGGGGTCATAGCGTGACCATATGAAAAGTAGGACAGGGGTTCCAGTATCTTTAACAGTTGCATAGAAAAGGGAATTTCAGCAGGTGTCATTTGTATATATGGAGAACCTGGTGAAATTCCCTCTTCATCACAGCAGTTAAAGTGCAGGAGCTATACTAGAATGATAAGATTTAAAAGAGGGCAGGGCTCCTGCAGCTTTAACTGCTGTGATGAAGAGGGAATTTCATCAGGTTCTCCATATACACAAATTACACCTGCTGAAATTCTCTTTTCTATGCAACTGTTGAAGATACAGGAGCCCTGTCCTCCTTTTCATGTGGTCACCCTAGGTTTCAGACACATCAAGGAGAGGACAATGGAACCAAAAGGCACCTGACCATCCGTGAAACAAAGATAAGAGTGGATTTTACAAATTCAGTATATCCCTACTGCACACCACTCACTACCAGATCTTATTAATTTTGGACTGGGATTTGTTTACGTCCCACTGAAAGCCAAGATGGACATTACACATGCAACTAAGAATCTAGTGCCTGAATTTGCTGCTGCTGCTGCTTTTTTCCTCCTCCCTCCCAATCTGCTTTCCTTTTGTGTCGTGATTTTTTTTTTAAGATTGTAAGCCTGTGGGCAGGGACTGCCTTAAGAAAAGCCTTTTTGGCTAAAGGGCGGGGTAAAAATGCTAAAATAAATAAAAAAAGAAAGAAAAATAGCACATCATTAGAAAGCTTGTCATTCTTTAAACAAAAATTGTTTTCATTGTTCTGAGCATGAGCATGGAGGGAGGAGGTGCAACCATTCCCTCTCCAAGCAGAAGCCTGCCCAAAATGCACAAGACACTCTGCTGCTATTAGTCTTAGGAGGAAAAACACACAGTATCAACGAGAGCATTTTCTTTTCATGTGGCTGTTTTCAGCTATCTTCAGCAGGGTCATCGCTTAGAAAAAGAAGGATTAAAATTCCCCACCCTGCAAGTTGCAGTTCTGAATTATTATTATTATTATTATTATTATTATTATTATTATTATTATTATTATTATTGAAAAGGAAAGGAACCTCTCGTGCAAGCACTGAGTCGTTACTGACTCTTGGAGGGATGCCAGCTTTCGCTGATGTTTTCTTGGCAGGCCTTATAGCGGGGTGGTTTGCTGTTGCCTTCCCCGGCCATGATTACCTTTCCCCCAGCTAACTGGGTACTCATTTTACCGACCTCGGGAGGATGGAAGGCTGAGTCGACCCGAGCCGACTGCCTGAAACCAGCTTCCGCTGGGATCGAACTCAGGCCGTGGGGAGAGTTTCAGCTGCAGAAACTGCTGCTTTAATCCCTTGCCAAGCCTGCTATTAATGGTTAGTGTTATTAGAAGTTTATTTTTGGTTATTCAGGTGTGTGTGTTTTTAACAGGATGCTTAACTATAAATTCCTAATTTCTTTTCCCTCCCCCATCCACCCCTATCCCACCCCTCCACGATTCTATGTCTTTCAAATGTGTGCTTTCATTTGGTGCACGTTCCTTTTTACTGTCTGATTCTTCTGGGAAAGGGAGAAAGGTCATGAGATAGAGGAGGAAAAAAGAGAAGAAAGGAAACAGAAGGTAGTGTTCCATTGGCTTGTGTGATACTGACTGTTCCTGTTGTTGTTGACAGGTCTTTCAACCCATGTATAATTCAAGGAGGCAATGCCACGTGAAGAACATAAGAACATCATGAGAGCCCTGCTGGATCAGATCAAGGGTCCATCTAGTCCAGCACTCTGTTCACACAGTGGACAACCAGCCATCAGCCAGGGACCCACAAAGCAGGACATGGTGGGTTTGCCCATCCCTAGAGGGAAGACAGACCCAAGGGGAGAGAAGTACAATGACTCAAAGAATTTGAGTGATTTCTTATTTATTTATTTATTTATTTATTTATTTATTTATTTATTTATTTCTATACTGCCCAGTTGCCGAAGCTGTCTGGGTGGTTCAAAAGAAAAATCCAGTGTACAAAATACTTGAAAGGTTGTCACACAGAGGAGGGCCAGGATCTCTTCTCGATCCTCCCAGAGTGGAGGACACAGAATAATGGGCTCAAGTTACAGGAAGCCAGATTCCGGCTGGACATCAGAAAAAACTTCCTGAATGTTTGAGCAGTACGACAGTGGAACCAGTTACCTAGCGAGGTGGTGGGCTCTCCCACCCTAGAGGCCTTCAAGAGGCAGCTGGACAACCATCTGTCGGGGATGCTTTAAGGTGGATTTCTGCATTGAGCAGGGGGTTGGACTCAATGGTCTTATAGACCCCTTCCAACTCTACTATTCTATGATTCTATGATTCTATACTATGGGGATCGCTGAAAGCTTCCAAACTCCAAATAGCAGGGGTCAGAGAGCTGTTACACCTGGGTCTGAGGTCAGAACTCAGATCTCCAACCTTGGATCCAGGAATCCGAAGCATGGGCTGGCGGGCATCGCATTGCTTTGGTGGGTGGGCATAGCATTGCTCTCTAAAAGCATCAAATGCAATATAAAAGTTTAAAACTACTGTATAAAATTAAAAAAAAACAAAATAAAACCTTGCAGCAACGCAAAGATTTAAAATACTTCCACTATTGGGCAGTATAGAAATGTAACGAACACATATAAATAAATAGGTTTGAAACAACAGAAACTGAAAGGCTAAAATGTCTGGGGAAATATGGTCTTCACCTGGCACTGAAAAAAATAAAATAAGGATCAGATGAAAGCCTTGTCTCGTCTAACATCCTGTTTGCCCCAGCAGGTAACAAGATGGCTACAGGAAGACCACAAAGCTGGACAAGAAGGTATTAGCTTGTCCCTGCTTCCTAGTCCTCTCCGGTGACTGGCATTCAGAGGCATGAAACCTCTGATCCTGGCCACGGTACCTAGCAATCATTGAAAAGAAGCCCTTGAGAAGGAATGGCGTCACAGTGTGGAGGACATGGCAAATCTGCCAGCCCTACCTCTCTTTGGCAAGTGAAAGCTAGCTTTACTGAAACTTTTGAAGTTTATCCATCTCCTGCGACTGTGTTTATCTTTCCACCCGCTTTGCTATCGGGAGGTCCAGACCTGCGTCGGAGTTGCGACGTTTGCCCAAAGCCCTCAGCCGGCTCCTGACACTGTGCCTGAGCTCTGTTGGACTGGAAGGATCTCCTCATCAGGGAGTTAATGACAGATGAGTAGCAACGGCAGTGTAAAATAAGGCTGCTTAATTCATCTAGTTTTTGCTTTAATTTGCAGCCATTTCTTGGTTTTGGTTTGTTTGTATTTTTGTTGTTGTTGTTGTTGTTGTTGTTGTTTTGACAATAACAGCACAAGACAAAATAGACGCTCTCTAGAACAGTTATATCATAGAATCATAGAATCATAGAATAGTAGAGTTGGAAGGGGCCTATAAGGCCATCGAGTCCAACCCCCTGCTCAATGCAGGAATCCTCTCTAAAGCATCCCTGACAGAGGGTTGTCCAGCTGCCTCTTGAAGGCCTCTAGTGTGGGAGAGCCCACCACCTCCCTAGGTAACTGGTTCCATTGTCGTACTGCTCTGACAGTCAGGAAGTTTTTCCTGATGTCCAGCCGGAATCTGGCTTCCTGTAATTTGAGCCCAATATTCTGTGTCCTGCACTCTGGGATGATGGAGAAGAGATCCTGGCCCTCCTCTGTGTGACAACCTTTCAAATCTTTGAAGAGTGCCCTCACGTCTCCCCTCAATCTTCTCTTCTCCAGGTTAAACATGCCCAGTTGTTTCAGTCTCTCTTCGTAGGGCTTTGTTTCCAGACCCCTGATCATCCTGGTTGCCCTCCACTGAACATATGTATATGACAGAAGAAGCATGATCCATTGCATAAACAGATGAAGGGCATATCTAAACTTAAGGGTGTAGAGGGAGGGAGGGGGAGGATAACTTATAAAGAATGTTCACAAACCCCCACCCCCACCGCCATCCCAGGGATGGTGAAATTCCTGCCCACCCCACACCCCCATGGACACAGAGCCTCCCTGGACAGTTCCATGCCCAGCCCTGCTACCCATGGGGAAGAAGGGACAGCCCGGGAGCAGTTGCCACATTGCCCACATTCCTCAGGATGGTCCCGGAACCATGGGCAAAATCGGGATAACCGAGATCTCAGTTATCCCAAGGAAATGGAGGGGTTTCCTTGCTTGCCCCTGGGATCCCCTGTGCATTGTTCGGATGCACAGGGGCAATCTAGGGACAACCCTGGAATAAAAGTATGGTGTAGACATGCCCAAAGTTGCATTTAGGAATGTTTTGTTACATACAATTCTCATTTCAGCCTGTTAATAGGTGAATGGTCCACAGGTGGAGCATTGTCAGGTGAATGGTCCACAGGTGGAGTTGTCAGGCTGTGTGGGGAACACCCACACAGCCTGACAACTGCCCGCTAGCCATCCGCCCTCGTCCAGAGCCTCCATTGTGCATCACAATAGAGGGTCTGGAAATTCTGTATTTTTCCCTGTTGTGTAAATGGTGACCGTAAATGGCGGCTTCATGGCTGCCATTTATGCCACCGGGGGAAATACAGCATTTCTGGAGCCTCCGTTGTTGCTCGTAACGGAGCCTCCAGATGACAGCAGACTGACTCGTGACGTTGTTGGACACTCACTGAACTTCGAAGGTGGGGGCAAATGGTGGCGGCAACAGGGCGAGTATCTGACGAATCGGTCACACTGGAGCCCAGCCATCCCTACCCGTTAATTCTCTTTGGTTGTTGTTGTTATGGGCAATGGCTGAAGAGTCTGTGTGTTTTAATAGAAAATACATTAAAATACTCTATTCCGATGTGAGTTTTCATATCGATTTGTATTTAAATAAATGCAGATTCATGTGGAAATGTACTGACTGGTGAATGAAGACATGTGAATGTTATGTACACTGGAAATAGCTGATTTGTGAAACCCTGTTTATTAATGCCCTTTCCCTCCTTTTATTTCCAGGGTTAAGGCATGAGTGCCGCAAACAGCACAGTGAATATGCTCAGAGGCTATGGGATGTTCTGTTTGTGTGCTACCTCCAGTATTTGAGGCAGTAAGCTGGTGTGCACCAGTTGCTGGGGAACATGGGTGGGAGGGTGCTGTTGTACCATGACCTGCTTGTTCATCCCTGTCTGATGTCTGGTTGGCCACTGTGTGAACAGAGTGCTGGACTAGAGGGACCCTTGGTCTGATCCAGCAGGGCACGAAGAAGAAGAAGAAGAAGAAGAAGAAGAAGAAGAAGAAGAAGAAGAAGAAGAAGAAGAAGAAGAAGAAGAAGAAGAAGAAGAAGAAGAAGAAGAAGAAGAAGAAGAAGAAGAAGAAGTCATCCTGCTTGTTCATCCCTGGCCGATGGCTGGTTGCCCACTGTGTGAACAGAGTGCTGGACTAGAGGGACCCTTGGTCTGATCCAGCAGGGCACTTCGAAGAAGAAGAAGAAGAAGAAGAAGAAGAAGAAGAAGAAGAAGAAGAAGAAGAAGAAGAAGAAGAAGAAGAAGTCATCCTGCTTGTTCATCCCTGGCCGATGGCTGGTTGCCCACTGTGTGAACAGAGTGCTGGACTAGAGGGACCCTTGGTCTGATCCAGCAGGGCACTTCTGATGTTCTTATGGTGAAGAACTTGGTAGAGAAAGGAGTCATCCCATGGAAAAAAGCATGACTGACAGACTGGAGCAGCAGATGTTGAGTTGCTCAGGCTGCAAGCCTAGCCTTGAAGAACTCATATAATGAGTTGCTCAGGCTGCAAGCCTAGCCTTGAAGAACATGTTTATTTCCAAACGGTGGTCAGAAAGCAACCTACTACGATGCCGAAAAATTCCTAGGTGATGAATCAATATTTGAGACGGATCCAATTTACATCATTAACGAAGGTAGCCGCATGAGGCGAAGCCGGCCATCCAGTTCCACGCTGGAGAAGAGAAGATTTTACTTGCCCTCTGGAAAGCTCGGGATATATAGATATATATAATTAAGTCTTTAGTGGCTACGTTTCCAATATATTGTGAGGCAGTTTAGCCCCATGAATCCCATTAAACTTTGAACAGCCCAATCAAGAGCTCGCAGTGAATGGATAATGCACCAGGCACTTAAGCACTTAAAACTTTACTCCTCTCTTTTCCATATAGATGAGAAGTAATGGCTGCACCCATTGAAAAACAGCCTCCTCTGATTTAATGGGGATGAAAGGATCGGCATTTTCAGCAGCGTGGACAGGTCCTGGATCCACAGGAACAGGTTCATGTTTAGGCAAACATCTGACCCCCAATGTCAATGACATTTTCTTGACAATGGGTGGGCAGAATTCAGGCTTGTGAGATCTACTTTGTTCGTTCATTTTTTACTAGAATTCTGAACTCCACCAAGCAAAGTCTCCTGCAAAAGAAAAAAAAAAGTTATGGAGTAATCCTATGGCTACTAGACACTGTCTAGATGACCATAGGAATTCACATTTTCTGGGAACTGAGGTCAGAGCCAGAATCGTACTGCCTTTATATAAATCTACGGTGCACAGTAACTTAGAATACCGTGTACAGTTCTGGACACCACACCTAAAAAAGGATATTATAGAGCTGGAAAAAGTGCAGAAAAGGGCAACTAAAATGATTAAGGGGCTGGAGCATCTCCCCTACGAGGGAAGGTTACATCAACTGGGATTGTTTAGCTTGGAAAAAAGGAGGCTGAGGGGAGACATGATAGAGGTGTACAAAATGATGCATGGTGTGGAGAAGGTGGATAGGGAGACATTTTTCTCCCTCTCTCATAATACTAGAACCCAGTGGGGTCATCCCATGAAGCTGATGGGTGGGAGATGCAGGACAATTAAAAGGAAGGACTTCTTCACACAGTGCATAGTTAAACTATGGACTTCACTACCACAAGATTTGGTGCTGGCCACCCATTTGGACGGCTTTAAAAGGGGGTTGGATAAATTCCTGGAGGAGAAGGCTATCCATGGCTACTAGCCCTGATGGTTGTGTGCTACCTCCAGTATCTGAGGCAGTAAGTCTATATGCACCAGTTACTGGGGAACATGGGTGGTAGAGTGCAGTTGCACTGTGTCCTGCTTTGTTGGCCCCTGGTCGACAGCTGGTTGGCCACTGTTTGAACAGAGTGTTGGACTAGATGGACCCTTGGTCTGATCCAGCAGGGCTCCTCTGATGTTTTTATGAGTCACACTCCAAGGTCGGACCCAGGAATCCAAGCTTCCTGTCTTTCCTCCTCCCCACTAGGAATGGAGTGCGGAGAGGGTGAAAATGGGTCATGCCCAGGAACAGGGAGGGAAAGAGACAGCAAACATCTCTTTATGCAACTTCCTATGTGCCTCCCCCTTCCTGCTCTGAAGATCCATGGACTAGATCTAGGGGGGATCTACGCTACAGCTTTAAAGTGCTTTATAACAGTTTTGACAACTGTTGGAGCCCAGGACACACTGCATATACAGTTTTCAAAACGTTTTCAAAGTGCTTTAAAGCGCTTTAAAAGCAATAGTGTAGATCCCCCCCCCCTACACTACTGCTTTATAGCAGTATTGAAGTGTGCTAACTGTTGATGCACAATCCACATTCTATATACTGCTTTCATAGTGTTATTTCCTGCTTTTTATTCCACATTATCCAAAATACCACAACTGTCATTTTGTGACCCACAAGGTATAAATGCACAAAAGGGATTTAGCGTTACCATGATGGGATTGTAATCATTTGACACAAGGTTTGGATCTGGCCAAGGTCAGGGGGAGAGAGTCTTCTGTTGTCTATCGATATAATGAGTTGCTCAGGCTGCAAGCCTAGCCTTGAAGAATCAGCTGGTCACCTTCGGCTTGTGGGACTGGCTGGCATCACTTGGGTCAGTAATGCAGCCTGGAGGAGAAGACACATGTCCTATGGAATCTAAGAACATAAGAGGACCCATGTTTGATCAGAGCATGGGTCCATCTAGTCATAGAATCATAGAATCATAGAAAAGTAGAGTAGAAGGGCCCTATAAGGCCATCGAGTCCAACCCCCTGCTCAATGCAAGTTAAAGTATACCTGACAGATGGCTGTCCAGGTGCATCTGTTGTGGGAAAGCCCATGACCTCCCTATGTCATTAGTTCCATTGTCATACTACTCTAACAGTCAGGAAGTTTTTCCCGATATCCAGCCAGGAAAAACTGCCTGACTGTTAGAGCAGTACAACAATGGAACCAAAGTCCAGCACTCTGTTCACACAGTGGCCAACCAGCTGTTGACCCACGAGCAGCACACGGTGCGACAACAGCACCCTCCCACCCATGTTCCCCAGCAACTGGTGTGTATATAGGCTTGTTGCCTCTGGTACTGATCTAGCCTGACTGGCCGGCTGAAGTCATACAGAACTGGGGGTGTAGGAAGAAAGGCTTGACCACCACCCCCACCCCAATTCAGTGATTTACATTCCCATCCACTCCAGTGGGCATATTTCCCTGTTGGAGTTTAATTGTTTGCTGCTGCTCACTATGGGGATAATACAAGACGAAAATCAGAAAGTCACTGTAGGTCACTTTCAACGCTACAAGCCAACACATTTTCCTGTTGGATCAAAGAATGACGATAAGCCAGCTCATTGCTCAATATCACTAACTTCAATAGCTTTGGGATCCTGTGTCTACAAAGAGGGGCAAGGAAGGTGCAGCGTGAAGTCCAAATGCTTCATGTTGATGAAACGGTCTCCTTTCCCCTTCTTGCCTCTCTTTCCTCGCCACTTATCTTCACCTGTAGCTGATAGATTAGCATGTGCCCCGAGGAAGATCAATGCGTCCTCAGATGTTCAGAAGGAGGCCCAGGCCTGCCAAAGAGACGCTTGCGCTACCCTTCCTGTCCCCAACAAAGAAAGCGGGAGGTTCAAGTGACCTTTGGCTCAGCCCTCAAGGTCATAGTGCAGAAGGTAAACAAAACACCAGGTCCCGAAAACCTAGCAGGAGAAAAGGCAATGGATGGATCTGCCCATGCCCATTAAAAAAAAAAACTTTCTTTCCTGTCTCTATGACAAAGGCCCTTTCTACCAGGGCCGGTGCCAGACTATCTTGTGCCCTAGGCAAGGTGAGCAACTTGCGCACACACACACACCCAAATTGTGCGGAAGTCCAAACGTGTGTGCCGAGTGGAGAGCTGGGACTGGCTCACTTCGATTTGGGACCGAGCCGTCTGGAATTCACCGGGACTTACTTCCGTGCGAACGCAACCCGCTATGCAGCCTGGCATCCCGATCCCCTCCGCACGTTCACTCGGGGGAATAAGGCTTCCGAGTAAGGAGGCATAGGCGGATCGGGCCACACTAGTGCCTCCCGGTGCAACGCTTTCTCAGATGCAAGTCCCGTTGATCCACGTGCGCAGGATCGGGAAGCAGGAGAGTTTGCCTTGCGAGGAGTCCACGAGTCCCTAGCTTTCCTGGGGGAAGGGAGAGGGAGTCCCACTTGCCTGCCTGCCTGGACATCGCGGCCTGTTTGAGGAGAGAGGCGAGGCGACCCAGTGCCCTTTCCTCAGGAGTAAGGCAGAGGCTGGCTTGGGCCAGGGTCAAGCTTGCCACATGCTTTTTCTTCTTCTGGTGGCGGTGGCCTCCCGGCTCTGGGAGAGTGGCTTCCAGGCGGAAGTCCGAATGTGGAGCCGCCCACCCCCACCCCAGCATCCCTGGCTTCGCTTCGACTGGGCGGGCGCAAGGTGCCATCTCACCCGCCCAGGCCCAGCTGAATCCTTGAGCCGGGCTGGACCAGATCACAGCCAACAACACGTGTGAGTGCTGCATGGCACCCGGTGCCCCTCTTAGCTTGGCGCTCTAGGTAGCCGCCTGAGTGGCCTCTATGGTAGCGCCACCCCTGCTTTCTACACCTAAGGCTTATCCCAGGAAAACGGAGGGATCATCCCTACCTGCTCCCGGGATCCCCTATGTGTCATTTGGATGGTCCATCCTATGGAATTCCTTGCCTCTGGAGGTCAGGCAGGCACCAATTTTGTCTTCCTTCCAGAGCCTTCCTGAAATTATTGTTGTTCCAGGAAGTCTTTCCTTAATGACCAGCCACGGCTCACAGTTCACTTTTCATTTTGCTTCTTTTAAAAAAAACTATTTTAAAGTGTTTTATTCTGTTTTTATTCAGTTTTATCTTGTCCACCACTCCAAAATTTTGAATGGGGGTGGTGGTATATTAATATTGTAAATAAATAAACAAACAAATGTTTCCAATTTCTCTGCGGCCTTAGCTAGACCTAAGGTTTATACCGGGATCGTCCCGGGGACATCCCTGTTCATGTAAATGACACACAGGATATCCCAGGAGCAGGCAGGGATGAGCCCGGGACTATCCCGGGATAAACCTTAGGTCTAGCTAAAGCCTCTCTCCTTAATGGTATGCCGATGTAGGGGGGGAAACGCACCAATAAGCATGGATGCTAAAAAGAGAAATCAACTCTGGTGCTTGATAAACGTATTAAAAACTATTTTATTCTTAAAATCCAAAAATGCTCTGCTCTTTATAACATTTTGGACATATTGTCCTTCGTCAGGAGCTATAGTAAAATATACAGTTCTTTTAAAAAATAACAAAACAGGAACAACACCCATGCATTGATGAAACATATCATGTAGAATCCTCAGCTACTCCTATCTATAGATTTTGTAGTTGCTACAAGTCATGGAGACTAAAGGTTTTTCTAGGGACACTTTTGTCCTTATCCCTCCCCAGGATTACATAATATAGTTTGCTGACACTAGTCCACAAATTTTTCACTTCAAAAATCTAAGCTTTTCTAACTTAACTTATCACCTCCCCGTTAATGGCTTTGTTGTTGTTTATTCGTTCAGTCGTTTCTGACCCTTCGTGACTCCATGGACCAGCCCACACCAGAGCTTTCTGTCGGCCGTCGCCAGCCCTAGCTCCCCCAAGGTCAAGTCCGTCACCTCCAGAATATCATCCCTCCATCTTGCCCTTGGTCGGCCCCTCTTCCTTTTGTCTTCCACTTTCCCTGGCATCATCCTCTTCTCCAGGGTGTCCTGTCTTCTCATTATGTGGCCAAAGTACTTCAGTTTTGCCTTTAATACCATTCCCTCAAGTGAGCAGTCTGGCTTGATTTCCTGGAGTATGGACTGGTTGGATCTTCTTGCAGTCCACGGCACTCTCAGAATTTTCCTCCAACACCACAGTTCAAAAGCATCTATCTTCCTTCGCTCAGCCTTCCTTATGGTCCAGCTCTCGCAGCCATAGGTTACTACGGGGAATACCGTTGCTTTAACTATGCGGACCTTTGTTGACAGTGTGGTGTCTCTGCTCTTAACTATTTTATCAAGATTTGTCATTGCTCTCCTCCCAAGAAGTCAACGTCTTCTGATTTCCTGGCTGCAGTCAGCGTCTGCAGTAATCTTTGCGCCCAGATATGCAATCTTCCCCTACTGATACCTTGCCATAGATATTTTGCTTTCCCCTGGCAATGCCTTACATAGAATATAAACTATTACAGTCATTGCATCACTATACACCCCAGTAACATGTACATAAAAATACAAATAGACAAATACGAAGCCAAAACTTGTTCTCTCTAACCTGGAAACAGTTGCTGAGCTAGCAGGAGCTATTGCGTCTCACTGGTTTTCTCACCCGCAGTTATGGCGTTGTAATTTTTGGTGTTCCGTGTCGAGCATTTTTGGATTTTAAGAATAAAATAGTTTTTAATACATTTAACAAGCACCAGAGTTGATTTCTCTTTTTAGCATCCAACTCCTATCTAGCGGGTCGCTCTTTCAGCGTGTTGACTAATGGCAGCTCGTCTTCCTCCTTTCCCCTTTCAGTAGGGGTTCCGCAAGGCTCGGTGCTTGGCCCGTTGTTGTTTTCCTTATACATGTTGCCCCTGGGCAAGCTTATTCAATCTCATGGCCTCCAATATCATCTGTACGCCGATGATACACAACTATATCTGTCATCTCCGGAACTTTCTCCTGATGTTCACGATCGTATCTCGGCATGTCTTTCAGATATCTCAGCTTGGCTGCTTCATCGTTGCTTGAAACTTAACATGGCAAAGACTGAATTGCTTGTTTTTCCTCCTAAACCTTCTCCTCATCTCTCATTCTCTCTTACTGTCAATGATGTTACACTTACTCCGGTCAAGGAAGCTCGTAGCCTTGGCTTTATATTCGACTCCTCGCTCTCCTTGATTCCTCATATTGAGGCAGTAGCTAAATCTTGTCGATTTTTCCTGTATAATATTGCCAAGATTCGATCATTTTTGTCTGTCTCTTCTGCCAAAACGCTTGTTCATGCGCTGGTTATTTCACGGTTGGACTACTGCAACCTTCTTCTCTCTGGCCTTCCTTCTTCTCACATCAGTCCGCTGGTTTCTGTTCACCACTCTGCCGCAAAGATCATCTTCTTGGCTCGCCGCTCCGACCATGTTACTCCGCTTCTGAAATCTCTTCATTGGCTTCCAATTCACTACAGAATCCAATATAAACTTCTCCTGTTAACCTTCAAAGCTTTTCACGGTCTAGCTCCTTCCTATCTCTCCTCTCTCATCTCACACTATTGCCCCGCTCGTGCTCTTCGCTCCTCTGATGCCATGTTTCTCGCCTGCCCAAGGGCCTCTACTTCCCTTGCTTGGCTCCGTCCATTTTCTTCTGCTGCCCCTTACGCCTGGAACGCTCTTCCAGAACATTTGAGAACTACAAGTTCAACCACAGCTTTTAAAGCTCAACTAAAAACTTTTCTTTTTCCTAAAGCTTTTAAAACTTGATGTTGTGCAGACTTCTACTGTTACTTTCTACTGTTAGTTTTACCCTACCCTGTGCCTGCTTACCCTACCCTGTACCTGTTTGCATTCTCTTCCCCTCCTTATTGTTTTACTATGATTTTATTAGATTGTAAGCCTATGCGGCAGGGTCTTGCTATTTACTGTTTTACTCTGTACAGCACCATGTACACTGATGGTGCTATATAAATAAATAATAATAATAATAACTCTCTCCTTAATGACCAGCCGTGGTTTTATTTGCACTTTTTTAAAAAATAAAAAATGTAATTTTTAACGTGTTCATATTCTGTTTTTATTTCGTTTATTCTATTTGTTCACTGCTCTGAAATTCTTGTATGGGGAGCGGTATATTAATATCATAAATAAATAAATAAATAAATAAATAAAGGAATGTTCCAACCTGGATGCTTACTGTGGAGTCTCTGCTGACATGTCATTGCTGTGTGTTATCACAGCAGATGAAGGGGAAAGACTATACTTAGAAACAGGACTGGCCAGCCGGAAGCACTGTGAGATTCACCTTGACTTGAGATGGTGTTGGGTACCATTTCCTGCTCCACCTCAGGCAGCAAGATGACTTGGGCTGCCTCTTCTTGTTAAGCACGAGTCCATAGTCCGTGAGATAAGATCTGGGGACTCAGAGGTAGAATATGGGGCATATTCTTTGCCCATGCTAGAAACCTAGCAATTGCCATGTTTCTCTGCAAACTCCTGCTTTTAATGGGAGGCAAATGACAAGGCCGGCTAGGTAATCCACAAAGCTTTTATTAAGCAGCAAACGTCTCTTCCACCTGAAGACAGTCTACTCCCTTGGAAACGTCCGCCTAGGCAAAACTATGCAAACTAAGCGAGACAGTTGTCCGATCAAGGAGAACAGGAAGCCTTTCCCCCAAATGCCCATAACTTCAGAGAGCCTGGTGCGGAGGCAGGTTGTGGTGTAATCAAACCAACTTTCTCGCACCTTCCTTCCGCCCTGTGCATTTGAATTTCCAGCAGACCCTAGCATCAGCTAGCTTGTCAGGGCGCTCTCCTCCAGAAGAAAGCTCACTTCCCCCTGAGTGTGTAGGATTTGGCCTTGAGGTGATAAGCTCTGGAGAGAGCTGACTCCCAGCTGGGGAATCGCCCATGAGAACTTTCTCCTCCACTGGTGCAGGCTGGCTGGTGTCTGGCGCTGCCTCCTCTAGTTCTGAATCTGAGTCTGACTGATTACCTGAAACACCTTCTCCCAAAACAGGGGCAGTAGGTTTAGACATGAAAGCAATCACCATGTTAAACAGAAGCCTGTAGACGCTAACTCTTGTGGTTGCCATGGGATTTTCTGTGTACAATGAGTTCCCCTTTGATAGAAGGAGGAAGGAGGATGGGTTGCAATCAAAGGGGGGAACAACCCCTCAAAAAAAGGGTCTGCAGTGCAGGTTCTCATTGTGAGAGGTATCCAGCGTATCATTTATTGTCCACAGTGAATTCCATGATGGTGGTTTATGGGCAGCTGTCTCAGATGGTGATTAAAAGAACGGGAAAGGGTGGGTGTTATGTAGGGTTAAGAGAGTCATAGCTCTGTCTACACAGAGCTTTTAACTGATAGCTCCAGGGCTGAGAGGAAATGTAATTGTGTTTGAACCATTTTGTAGACATTTTTGCCGCTCATCCCTGCGAATTGGGGGCCTGAGTGAAGTCATTAAACCCTAATCAAAAGCAGCTCATCAGGACTCAGTGGGGGATCTCCCAATTAATCGCAGCTGGAGTTCCACGGCCACCAAAAAACGCTGGAGGCTGGGAGGAAAAGTAATGAAATTAACAGGGGAGAAGAGGCACAACGTGAGCGCGCTGCTGTGTGACTTGATCACCTCTTCCACTGGGCCAGTTTGCATGATGTGGTGTTCAGCAACCCTGCGCCAGTTCAGACCAGCCAAGAATTGGCCCGCGGCCATGTGGAGAGTGACAGAGCCGTGACAGCTGGCTGCCCAGCATAACAGGACTCAGCCGGAAGAACTTCTTTTCAGCCAGTGATGAAGCATCATGAGGAAGCCATGGACATGGTCCATGAGATCTTCACTTACAGCCATCTCCCCCAATCTGGTACCCTCCAGATGTTTTGGACTACAGCCTCCAGAATTCCAGACCATTGTCCATACTGGCCAGGACTAAGAGGAGTTGAAGTCCAAAATATCTGGAGGGCAGCAAGTTGGGGAAGGGTTGCTTACAGCAAAGATGGACAAAACCTTCTTTGGATGGATGGATGGATGGATGGATGGATGGATGGATGAATGGATGGATGGATGGATGGATGGATGGATGGATGGATGGATGGATGGTAGGAAGCCACCAGCAGACAATGTTGAAAGGGCCTTAGACTTATTCCTAAGGGAGTCGAACAGGGAACAGGGACCATTGGTAAGATTCAGTGTAAGTCAACAAAAACTGGTAGTACCTGAAAGAGTAACAAATTTATTGTGGCATAAGATTTTGTTAAGGAGTGCTGGAGTCCACAAACTGACCAGATCCACACTTCTTGGATTAATGTGCAGATTGTAATGTCGAGAGCCATCAACTTGGGACCAGGATACCTGAGAGAGAGAGCGCCTTCTCCTTTACCAACCTGCCCAGTCACTGAGGTCATCCGAGGGCCTGCTCCTGGGGGTTCCACATAGATCCATCCTCCGATTGGAATCCACCAGGGGAAGAGCCTTCAGCGTGGTGGCCCCCCTCCTGTGGAACTCCCTGCCTCTGGAGGTCAGGCAGGCTCCGACCTTGTACTCCTTTCAGCGCCTCCTGAAAACATCTTTATTCCAAGAAGCCTTTCTTTAACATGCAGCCTTGGATTTCTGTTTTTGCTTCTTTTAAATTTTGTTTTAACTGTTTTATTCTGTTTTTATTTTCCTTTTACCTTGTACACCGCTCCAAAAATTTTCAATGGGGAGCAGTATATAAATATTCTAAATAAATAAATAAATAAATAAATAAATAAATTTCACACTTTACCAAGAGTTACAACTCCATTGTCATTTTAGAAAACATCCATGCACTTGGGGGTACATATTTTGAGAGAAAAGATGTTTAGAAGTGTCTATCAAAACTGTCTACGTACATTTGTAAATCTTAATTGTTATATATATATAGTGTGTGTGTGTGTGTGTGTGTGTGTGTGTGTGTGTGTGTGTGTGTGTGTGTGAAAAACCATTGTCTGTTACATTTTCAGGGAATTTGATCTCTGGTGACTCTGCAAAGGGAATTGGGAACTGAAAATTGGTGGTTATGTTTGAAATAAGTGCTTAATGAGATGTTGGTTAATGCATTGCTCCTTTATAATTGAAGTGTCTTCAAATTAGTAATAAATCCAGCATATTAATGCAGAAACAGGACATGACAGAGTCATGTGAACGTGACACAGACCAGAAACAGAGTGATTGGTCCATCCTTTCATGGGCTAAATTTTACATCATTGGATGTGAATGTTATCTTCATTAAGCAGATACTGATTTACAGAATGACTTAGGGAAGGGAAGGAACCTCTCGTGCAAGCACTGAGTCATTGCTGACTCTTGGAGCTTTTGCTGACGTTTTCTTGGCAGGGCTTATAGCGGGGTGGTTTGCCGTTGCCTTCCCCGGCCATTATTACCTTTCCCCCAGCTAGCTGGGTACTCATTTTACCGACCTCGGGAGGATGGAAGGCTGAGTCAACCCGAGCCGGCTACCTGAAACCAGCTTCCGCTGGGATCGAACTCAGGCCGTGGGGAGAGTTTTGGCTGCATCACTATCTACTTCCAGGGTTTATGATCAGCCTTAAGAGTTGTATCAGCGAGATCAGGTGGCTGGAGACAGAGCCTTCTTGGTGGTGGTGCTGAGATTATGGATTTCCCTGCTGGTGGAGTTCCACCAGACTTCCTTCTCTTGCTGTCTTTTAGATAGTCATAGTCACATGGTTTGCATAAAGAATCGTGGAGAAAAAAGATGCAAAGCTGCACATGTGTGCAGCACATCTAGATTAATCCTTTGTACTTGATACAGGGGAGGCAACCAGATTAGAGGACCATTCAGGTCTGGCTTCTGGACTTCTTTGGAGGACCTGGCTCACTTCAGAAAAAGACCAGATGCTGGAGAAGATCGAGCTTTAGTCTGAACCAAGAGAACTCAATTTAGGCCCTTGTTTTTTCCCGGGGTCACCCCAGGGATGTCCCTGTGTCTTTGTAGCTTTCTTAAGAGCTAAAAGATTGTTAAGTTGACGAATCTTCTCCGGCAGGCCATTCCACAGTCTGGGAGCAGCAGAAGAGAAGGTCCTCTGGGTAATACTTGTCAGCCTAATTTAGGCAGACTGGAGTAGATTCTTCCCAGAGGACCTGAGTGTGCGTGGCAGATTGTACGGGAGAAGGCGATCCCGCAGGTAGCCTGGACCCAAACCATGTAGGGCTTTAAAGGTGATAACCAACACTTTATACTTCGCCTGGAAACTAATTGGCAACCAGTGAAGAGATTTTAAAACTGGTGTAATGTGGTCCGTCCCCCCCAGGTGTACTGGTGACCAACCTGGCTGCCATATTTTCATAGAATCATAGAATAGTAGAGATGGAAGGGGCCTACAAGGCCATCAAGTCCAACCCCCTGCTCGATGCAGGAATCCACCCTAAAGCATCCCTGACAGATGGTTGTCCAGCTGCCTCTTGAATGCCTCTAGTGTGGGAGAGCCCACCACCTCCCTAGGTAACTGGTTCCATTGTCATACTGCTCTAACAGTCAGGAAGTTTTTCCTGATGAACTAACAGAAGTTTCCAGACTAGGCACAAAGGTACAGGTAGTCCAGCACTTTGAAAATTGAGATGCTATTAGTATATATGAAGACAGAGTTGTCTACTTTCCGTGCTTCCGCTCTTCCTCTTTTTTTCATCTTCTCGTGCTATTCGAACTTCCTCTCCTGTCAATTACAACCCACCATGAAAAACCGCATAGACCCCAGGTCAACTTCTCCACTGCCTGTCCTTCACCTCCGCCAAGCCTCCGCCGCTAAGATGCACCCTCTCATTGTATCAACCTTCCCCCACCTTTTCTGCTCTGTCTCTCTTGTTCTTTCTTTCTCTGAAACGTTACCATGACTCTGTTGCACTTCAGGATGCATAATAAAGAAACAAAATTAAAGTGCACTGGGCTGTATTGTGCGTGTCTATAAATTCCCTTCACATTTGATTCATCACAGTTTGAGCTACGCATGAACCATGCCTGGTTCAGAGACTTGCCTCATACCTATTTTGTTTCGTTGCTTTTGTTTTTCATACCTCCCAGAGAAAACTGGCAATTCAATTTAAGTCGCTGAACAGGAAGGAAAACTACACACAAATAAAGCTGTATCCATTAAGGTCTGCAAGGGAGAGGTTTAGCTAGAATGGCACTTTACAAACACAAGAACGCCCACTGTACTGGATATTGGATAACCCAATCACAATGCTGCAAGATAACAAGGCTGAGCCCTGGGTTGCAATCTGGAGTGAGACAGGTGGAAACTAAGAGCTGTGGGTCCATGCTAGCAGACAGGACCAAAGGGCAGCCAGAACCATAAAACAAACCAGGAAGCAGGGTCAAGGTATAAGCTGGACTCTGGACCAAAGAACAACCAAAGATATGGGAATATGGAATGGTTCAGGAAGACATTGTTGCTCAAACAAGGCCTAATTGCAACAAGAAGCTGTCTTGTACACCTTCCTGTCCAGCAGAATCCAAGAACTAGATGCTATGGGCAGAGTCAGTCCAAGTACTTCACTGAGAAGTTGTCATTCATAGAATAGTAGAGTTGGAAGGGGCCTATAAGGCCAACAAGTCCAACCCCCTGCTCAGTGCAGGAATCCACCTTAAAGTATCCCTAACAGATGGCTGTCCAGCTGCCTCTTGAAGGCCTCTCATCTGGAAGAGCCCACCACCTCCCTAGGTCATTGGCTCCATTGTCGTAATGTCAAGAAGATTGTCCTGATGTCCAGATGGAATCTGGCTTCCTGTAACTTGAGCCCGTTAGTCCGTGTCCTGCATCCTGGGATGATAGAGAAGAGATCCTGGCCCTCCTCTGTGTGACAACCTTTTAAGTATTTGAAGAGTGCTCTCACGTCTCCCCTCCATCTTCTCTTCTCCAGGCTAAACATGCCCAGTTCTTTCAGTCTCTCCTCATAGGGCTTTGTTTCCAGACCCCTGATCATCCTGGTTGCCCTCCTCTGAACCCCCTCCAGTTTGTCTGCATCCTTCTTGAATTGTGGAGCCCAGAACTGGACGCAATACTCTAGATGAGGCCTAACCAGGGCCAAATAGAGAGGAACCAGGACCTCACGGTTTGGAAGCTATACTTCTATTAATGCAGCCCAAAATAGCATTTGCTTTTTTTTTGCAGCTACATCACACTGTTGTTGTTGTTGTTGTTTTTTTGCAGCTACATCACACTACATCACACTGTTTTGCAGCTACATCACACTGGTCTGACTCAATACAAGGCAGCTTCCTGTGTTTTTATGTTCTAAAGAGCAGATCTCCTGTGTAGCCAGCATGGAAGCTGTCGAGCCAAATGACTAGAGCAGGTGTCAAGGAAATGGTCCAAAGAGGTGTTGCAACAGAGACATCCAATCAGCAATGGGGTAGGGTGAGGATGGTGCTCAGTTCGTAAATGCAACAAAGGCATTAGAAGTTGGACATATTCTGAGCCAGTTAAAGCAGCAGTTTCTGCAGCTGAAACTCTCCCGACGGCCTGAGTTCGATCCCAGCAGAAGCTGGTTTCAGGCAGCCGGCTCGGGTTGACTCAGCCTTCCATCCTCCCGAGGTCGGTAAAATGAGTACCCAGTTAGCGGGGGGAAAGGTAATAATGGCCGGGGAAGGCAATGGCAAACCACCCCACTATAAGGCCTGCCAAGAAAATGTCAGCAAAAGCTGACGTCCCTCCAAGAGTCAGTAATGACTCAGTGCTTGCACGAGAGGTTCCTTTCCTTTCCTCTTTCCTGCTACCCTGAACCTTCCCAAGGGCATCAATGAGGAGGACTACATAGCCAAGGACTACTTGGGTTCATGATCCCTCAAGTCCCAGCAGCGGCCAACACCTGGGCTGGTGAATGCTCTCCATGCACGGGCAGTCTTGCAGAAACTCATTTTACCTTCCAAGTCTGAGAGGGAAGCGACTGGTGCTCAATTCGTAAATACAGCCAAGGAATTAGGAGTTGGACAACCTCATGTTCTGAACCAGTAAATCTCAACCCTCAGCGCTATCGAGTCAAATGCACATTATAGATCAAGGGTTAAAGATGTTTATGCATGTTTGAAGGAGTTGAAAATGGAAGCAGAGAGAGAGAACGCGATACACTCACTGCATCATTTGCCTGCAGGAGACCCGTTTTTCTCACAGGAAGTCCCAAACAAGGCCGAAATAATCAGCCATAGCTCTTGGCAAGACTGAATGAGTGCGATTTTTATTTATTTTTAATAAATGCTTCAATTATATGTTCCATCCCTTTTGGCTTTTAAAAACTGCTTTAGGCTCACGAAAGCCATGCTGGGTCAAAACCAGGGAGGGATCAGTGCCACACTCTAATCTGAAAGGCTAGCACATGTGTTCCCCTCATCAACATTTCCTTCCCATTAGCGAGAATAATAGCGCAGGCCTCAAATGCTGCCTTCATTTAACAACCGGGAAAGAATGAAAACGCTTTCCTCAGCACATGGCATGGTGCCAGGAACCACCTGGAAAATCCCGATAAAATTGCAAGAGGGGAGATTGATGGTGGTTCACTGGTATGAATTCTGACTCGAGGCACTGGAGAAGGAAACAGCTCAGTATGATGTATCTAAAAAAGTAACATGGAGGAACACCGAAAGGCCCAGAGACACGATTCCAAGTGGCTACAAGTCGTGGTGAATATATATTACCTCTAGTATCAGAGGCAACGTGCCTCTCAATACTGGTTGCTGGGGAACACGAACAGGAGAGCTCATGTCCTGCTTGTGGGCTTCCTATTCGTCCATTTGGTTGGCCACTCTAGGAATAGAATGCTAGATGGACCCCTGGTCTGACCCAGCAGGGCTCTCCACATGTTGAAGGGGACGGTGTTGATTTGGTGGTCTCTCAGGTCTGCAACCAAAATGACCAAAAGGGTAGGAGAACCTTCACAATGAGGCCATGTGAAAGCATCAGGGGGTGTTTTAATTTAGCAAAACAGTGACTAAGGAGGGGCAGAAAGGAAAGGAAAGGAAAGGAACCTCTCGTGCAAGCACTGAGTCATTACTGACTCTTGGAGGGATGCCAGCTTTCGCTGACGTTTTCTTGGCAGGCCTTACAGCGGGGTGGTTTGCCGTTGCCTTCCCCGGCCATTATTACCTCTCCCCCAGCTAGCTGGGTACTCATTTTACTGACCTCGGGAGGATGGAAGGCTGAGTCGACCCGAGCCAGCTGCCTGAAACCAGCTTCCGCTGGGATTGAACTCAGGCCGTGGGGAGAGTTTCGGCTGCAGAAACTGCTGCTTTACCGCTCTGCGCCACATGAGGGGCAGCATAGACATTTATAAACTTATGCATGGAACAGAGGCCTCATCTACTATTGCACTATGAAAGCGGTATGAAAGCGGTATATAAAAGGCAGGAGCCATACTATTGCTTTATAGAGGTATTGAAGTGCACTGGCAACTGCTGGGGGCCACTGACACACACCATATACCACTTTCATACTGCTATATCCTGCTTGGTGTGGCTCCTGCCTTTTATATACTGCTTTCATATTGCAATATCCTGCATTGTGCAGATGAGGACAGAGAAAGTGGATAGAGGGTTTTTTTCGTTTTGGTTTTGTCTCTTTCTTCTCTCCTAACACAAGAACTCAGACTTTTCCATTGGCAAATACAGTCAAGGAAGATAAAAGAGAGCCCCTCTTCACACAATCTGGAACATATTTACACTGTTCTCTGCCACAAAGTGCGGGTTTGATCCAATTTTAGTCCTACTTTGTACACCCACTGGCCTTAGCTAGACCTAAGGTTTATTCCGGGATCGTCCCGGGGTCATCCCTGTTCATGTAAATGACACACAGGGGATCCCGGGAGCAGCAACGGATAACCCCGGGATGATCCCAGGATAAACCTTAGGTCTAACAAAGGCCACTGAATGGGACTTATCATGGTTAATTTAAGTGCTATTGATTTCAAAGGTTTGATTCTATGTAGGACCAACAATGGAAACAATCTATTTTGCCTAAATGCTTTTGAAGAAAGATCAGGCAAATCTGTGGAGGAGACACGTATAAACAACTATGTTTGGATAACCTAGGTTTGCTAGAATCTAAGAACATAAGAAAGATGCTCAATCAGACCAAAGTCCCATCTAATCCAGCATCCTGCTTCTTCCAGTGGACGGATGGATTCTTCCAGATGCCCCATGTGCAGGATATGAAGGCAATAGTCTTTTCCCATCGTTAGACTGTCATTTAAACCTGGAGGTTCCATTTGCCATAGTTAGACTTCTTCATGAATTTGCCTCGTCCTTTCCTAAAGCCATTGAAGCCAGTAGCCTTCAACACATTCCGTTGCCATGAATTCTGTAAATCATGGGTGGACAACTTGTGGATCAGACCAAAGGTCTATGTAGTATGGATGCATTTTTCCCACATTGACTGATCAGATGTGTCTGGGAAGCCTAACAGGAATAACTCTCATCTGATGTTGCTCTTTAGCAACTGGCATTCAGTGGCATAGTCATGGTTTGGGTCAAGGTTATCTGAAATACCATATTCTCCCTTATGAGCCTGCCCGTGCTTTGAGATCTTCTGGAGAAGCCCTTCTTTCAGTCCCACCTTCTTCACAGGCATGCTTGGTGGGAACATGGGAGAGGGCCTTCTCAGTGGCTGCTCCGGTGCTCTGGAACTCTCTTCCCGGAGAAGCTAGGCTGGCTCCCTCCTTGATGGGCTTTCGGAAGCAGGCTAAAACTTTTTTGTTCCAGCAGGCCTTTGGAGAATAATCTGGCCCTCCATCTATGTCAATGGTTCCCAAACATTTTCAGGTTACCACCCCCTTGGTTCCACAAACTCATGCCCAGCAACCCCCTACCCTACACTATAAAAATCATTATTCAGAATAGCGGTTTTCATTGACCCACTAAGGAAGATAATAGCAATAAAATTCAAAACAGTAACAATTAATTGAATATTTATTCAAAATCCAAAGCACCCGCCGCAGGCTTGCCTAGGGAGGGAGGGAAAAGAGAGTGAATGCCTCTGTTTTGCAGCCGGCGTGGCAGGGCACACCAGGTAAGGTATGTCTCTTCATTAGCATTTTGGTGCTTTTGAAACATTGCAATTCACCATTAAAAGGACTCTTTTTAAACTATATTAATACATGTGTGGATTCTTGCCCTATATGGCTTGAGACTAAACTACCTTCTCCCATAAAAATGTCCCTGTTTTTTTAGACTTTCTGGAGAGGCGCTTCTCAGAAAAGACCACCTCAAATGCCCCCCTACCGCCCCTTTGCCTCTTAGCGCCCCCCACTGCCCCCTTGCCTCAACACTCCCCTATGCAATCCCACCGCCCCCAAGGGGGCAGTACCGCCCACTTTGGGAACCACTGATCTATGTTAATGTCTTATAATTTTTTTGTGTATTTTAAATGTTTATGGTTTTGTTTCCACCCACCCCCCCAATGTATATTTTAAGCTTTGTAAGGCCGCCTTGAGACCCAGCATTGGGCAAAAGGTGGGATGATAATAATAATAATAATAATAATAATAATAATAATAATAATATAGTCCCATTGATACTAGAGGCAACATATAGCCATCATGACTGTAAGCAATCGACAGACTCATCCACCATTTTGGCTTCTCCAGCATGCACAGCCAAGAGTTTGAAGAACTGTCAAACTCTTACTTTGGTCTTCTGCTTTGAGCCCCAATGGAGTTTTTAACTAGCATGATCCAAACCAGCTTTTTTTTTTAAAAAAAAAAAAAAGCCACACAATACAAATCCAGCCAAGACTATTGCCTTTCAAGCATCAGTCTTCAATCTTCCTCCACTCCCGGCGGCCAAAGGCACCGACATTAGCCCTGGAGGTTCTTTTAGTAAATAAAGAAAAGGGGGAAAGAACAGATGATAAAATAGCCTTTATGCTTTTAGGATTTTTTCCCCCTCCCTCCCTCTTCTTTTTCTCTTAATAAAAAAAAAAAAGGCAAGCAAGAAATGTATTTCATAAGCCATTTTCTCAAAGGCACTAAGGCGTCAGAGAGCCAGGGGAGCATAGATTTTCAAAGTCCTGGTTTGAAAGGGACTGGTGGCTTGAAAGCCCATCTCAAATGTAATTCGATACTATGGGGTGGTTACACAATGAGGTGTGTAAATGCAATACTCCCAATAGAGATTCCTTCAGCTCTTCTTATTATGACTCTGTGACGTTCCGGGAAAACCAACACAACATGGAGCAGACGCTAAGTCCCAGGCGCCATTTGCACATCAATGCCAGGAAGGGAGGGCAGACAAAATCTGATCAGATCTTTGGAAGTATTTCTGCTTCCCGTTCCTTTCTTTTTAAAGAAAATGCTTTTGTTATTATCATTATTATTTTCACTGAATTTTGCTATGGAAGTTTAGAGTGGATCCCAAGGCAATTTGCAATGCCAATTTGCTGGGTAATTGTGAATGGAGGTGAGCGGTTTTGTATCACACACAGAGGAACATCTCTTGCTCTGTTTGTAAATGTCTCCTTCATAAAGTCTTGGAATGGACTCACACAACAATCTCTCTTCCTTTTCTCTTTCTTTCTTTCTTTCTTTCTTTCTTTCTTTCTTTCTTTCTGCCTTCCTTTCTTCCTTTCTCCCTGCCCTCTTTCTTTCTTTCTGTCTGTCTGTCTGTCTGTCTGCCTGTCTGTCTGTCTGTCTGTCTCAGAATCATAGAATCAGAGCAAAGTAGAGTTGGAAGGGGCCTATAAGGCAATCCACTTCTCAATGCAGGAATCCACCTTAAAGCATCCCTGACAGATGGCTGTCCAGCTGCCTCTTGAAGGGCTCTTGTGTGGGAGAGCCCACCACCTACATAGGTCATTGGTTCCATTGTTGTACTGCTCTAACATTCAGGACATTTTTCCTGATGTCCAGACGGAATCTGGCTTCCTGTCACTTGAGCCCGTTATTCCATGTCCTGCACTCTGGGATGATCGAGAAGAGATCCTGGCCCTCCTCTGTGTGACAACTTTTTAAGCATTTGAAAAGCGCTATCATGTCTCCCCTCAGCCTTCTCTTCTCCAGGCTAAACATGCCCAGTTCTTTCAGTCTCTCCTCCTAGGGCATTGTTTCCAGACTCGTGATCATCCTCACTGCCTTCCTTTGAACCCCCTCCAGCTTGTCTGCATCCTTCTTTTTCTTTCGTTCTTTCTGATGAGGCAACAATAGAAATGAGACCTGTTTGAACGGGGGAAGATTTCTCAAGCATCTTCTATTCAAGTTATTTGTTGGTGTTTGAGCAATTGTTGTGTGTTTTTGTATAACTATGAACAAAACCTGATTTTGCTTCAGTTTTCATCTGTGCAAGTTTTATTCTAATTCAGCCCCATAGAACCCAGGTAAGCAGAGTTTGTACATGGCCATAGCTAGACCTAAAGTTTATCCCTGGATCATCCAGGGGTCAAACCTGTTCATCTAGGTGACACACAGGGGATCCAGTGCTCAGGCAGGGGCGGACCCTGGATGATCCCAGGATAAACCTGAGGTCTTGCTGTGGCCCATGTAAAAGGTGCCATTTCACCAAGCTATTTTGTCATTTCGTGTTTCTACATTTTTGGTTTCTTCACTATTATCAATGTCTCTGTGCTCTCTCCACCACCAACTAAAAATCTGACCTCACAACCTCCTCCTTTAGTCTCCCCTTCCTTTTATCTGCTTCTCCCTACTTCCACTTCTACCACTATTTTCCATGCGTTTAGTGATTTAAGCATATCTTGGTGTTGTACGAAACATCAACGTGACCCAGACCCTGACTCACAATCTGCAGGGGGGATTTTATTTTATTTTAAGTCTATTTATTCCAAGATTTTCTACCATTGTGGGCCACCAATGCAGCTTACAGCCAGCATTAAAACACACTCAGTTCCGCAATGAAAAATAAAAGTGAACAATGACACCGACAACACCAACAAGAGAACAGAGCAACGAGGCAACCAGAGAATGAGTAGCACTGTCATCAAAAATCTAGACCCAAATGCAACAAAAGCACCTAAAAGAAAATGTGGAAGAAAAGGGGGAAGTGAGATGGTTTGGCTAGACAGGTGGGTTTTCTTTCTTTCTTGCCCCTTCACTTAAAAAAAGGGAAATGAACCCACCAGTGATAGCAATGGCTTGGCTTGAAACCTGGCAGCTAGGTACCATATGTAAATATGGGGGCAAAATGCCCCATGGGAATGATGCAGCTGGACCCATATTTGCACAGGAACGGCAGTCTGGTTGCTGAGGTCTGGGTTAAGCCAACTCTCGCAGCCAGTGACATCGCTTCCTTTTAAACTGGAAGACAGTTGCGGTGCGTGGAGTGTGGAAATAACGAGGCGACACAGTAGCTTGGGTTGAAAACTGGGCCACATTTTATTAAACACAACTGCAGAAGGGTAACCTAAGCGGGCATCTCCTCTATGACGGCATGAATCCGTATTCTCTTGGGCGAAACATTCCTGACCAAAGGGTGGCGCAAAACATTCCACCACCCTTTGATTCCCCCTTTCGAGGTGGGAGACCTTCCGGTGTCACTCCTCCCCGTGACGTAAGTGTGCGGGTGAGTGAGAAGGGTCGGTCTCAAGGGTAACCCTTATCTCCCCAGCTGGACCGTAAGGTTCGCAGCTGTTGAGCCTCAGGTGTTTACCCATCACCGCTTGGTGCCGTGGAATGCTCACCAGCCCTACACACGTGGAGATGTCCGCTTCCCTGCCAACCAATGTGAAAGAAATAGAACTCCAATTAACCTATTTATTACACCCTAACCTGCCTTGCAGTGTGAAGTAGGCGAAAAAACTTATGACCTTAACAGTAGGTAATAAGTAAAAAATTCCTACTTGGCCTCCTAGTGACAACCGATAAACCACACTACCTACAGGGAAGGGCGGGAGGGAGCCGCTTTTCAAGAAAGAAGGAGGGGAGGGTAAGCTCATTCCACAAAATTAAGCGTGCAGGCCCCTCCCCTCCTTGGTGGCCTGATGAGGAGCCATCCAATGGATGACCTCCACGCCTTGTCACGCCACCCCCACCCGCAACGACCTCACCATGCCCAAGCTATGCTGGGCGTGTATGTAAGGCTTTAAGAAAAGTAAACCCTCTCTGCCTCATAAAAACATAAATTTAAAAGGATTTAAACTTACCCTCCCACACTGGAGGCCTTCAAGAGGCAGCTGGACAACCCTCTGTCAGGGATGCTTTAGGGTGGATTCCTGCACTGAACAGGGGGTTGGACTCGATGGCCTTGTAGGCCCCTTCCAACTCTGCTATTCTATGATTCTATGATTCTACCCAAATATTAGTCCCTTGCCTGATCTTCAGGGGGAGGGGTTGCTCCCCAGCCCTTAACCCAATTCAGTTCTGCCCAATTATTTTCATCTATGAAATATTGGAAGATGTATTCAAATGCCTTCCGCTCCCTCATTCTCCAGTCTTCTAGGCTGAGAGCGCCATCAGACGAGAGTTTTATTGCACACTCGTTACTGGGCACTCACGGATCTTCGCAGGTCCCTCTCATGACATTGGTTGCCTCCTGCGTGCCTCCCATTCCTTCTAGCTTTCTTCGTGCCCCAAAAAACACCCCAGTAAGTCCGACTTACTTTTATTTATTTATTATTGCATTTTTATCCCGCCCAATAGCCAAAGCTCCCTGAGCAGTTCACAAAAACTAAAACCATTCAAAGTACGGTTTTAGTTTTAAAGATGGAAGTTGCCGCTATCTCTTGCTGTGCGCAGGAGAAGCAGCGGGATCAAAACAGCCCACTGAATGCACGTTGGTTACTTCCTCTTTCAAAAGAGGAAGTAACGAGGGACAAACAAACCAGGCCGGAGAAGCAACGGTAAGCAATCACAATTTTCCCCCGTGTAATGACATTCTTAGGGCGCATCTACACCAAGCAGACATTCCACTATGAAAGTGGTATGAAAGTGGTATATAAAAGGCAGGAGCCACTCTACTGCTTTATAGTGGTATTGAAGAGTACTGAGAACTGTAGGGACCCATGACACATACCATACTGCTTTCATACCCTTTCATAGTGTTATATCCTGCTTGGTGTAGATTAGGGTGACCATATGAAAAGGAGGACAGGGCTCCTGTATCTTTAACGGTTGTATTGAAAAGGGAATTTCAGCAGGTGTCATTTGTATATATGGGGAACCTGGTGAAATTTCTTCTTCATCACAACAGTTAAAGCTGCCCTCTTTTAAACGTGGTCACTCTAGTATAGCTCCTGCAGCTTTCACTGTTGTGCTGAAGAGGGAATTTCACCAGGTTCTCCATATATACAAATGACACCTGCTGAAATTCCCTTTTCTATGCAACTGTTGAAGATGTAGGAGCCCTGTCCTCCTTTCCATATGGTCACCCTAGATGTGTCATGGACCCCAACAGTTGTCAGTGCACTTCATTGCCACTACGGCCCTTTCTACACCTAAGGGTTATCCCAGGAAAATGGAGAGATCGTCCCTGCCTTCTCCTGGGATCCCCTGTGTGTCATTTGCATGCACAGGATGATCCCAGGACGATCCCTGAAAAAAAGGCAAGTATAGAAATGGCCTATAAAGCAGTAGTGTAGATCTTGTAGTGCACTTCAATATCACTATAAAGCAGTTGTGTGGCTCCTGCCTTTTAAATACCACTTTCATACTGCTTTCATAGTGGAATATCCTGCTTGGTGTAAATGAGCCCTTAAATTTAAATACAATTACTTACAGCCGCACAGAGGTCCTGATAACCAGACTAGTGCCATGAATTCCTTCCATTTTTTAACCCTGACTGCTCTCAGAAGCTCATTTCTACCCACACCTTTTCAAAGCATTAGTCCACATTAGGACGTTTTAGAAACACTGGGATATTGGGGAGAAGGAAAAGTGAAGTTGAATCACGATCCGGAATAGCTAATGCAGAGTAAATTGCTGGGGGAAAGCCCCCTTTTCTTTACGTAAAGCAAATATTGCAAGTATTTTATTACCACAGTTACAGGCTCACCTGCTGTCAGTTTCAATCCCATATTATAATGAAGGCCGTGGTAATGACAGCATGAGGGGAGGGCAGAAAAATTGGCAAGGACTTGGGACAGGCACTTGATTCCCCCTAAAGCATCCTGCAGGGCAAATATTCCAGAGACAATTTCCATTAAACCACAAAACCTTGCAGTTTAGTCACTCTCTCTCTCTCTCTCTCTCTCTCTCTCTCTGCCTCAAAATCTCTCAATTTCCAGAGAGAGGTTTTCTTGTTAACCCTCTCAATGCCACTCACTCTGTGACCAAGCTGAAACGATTCTAAAGTGAGAAACCTGAATACCCCTGTCAAATAATAAGAAGAAGAAGAAGGAGAAGGAGAAGGAGAAGGAGAAGAAGAAGAAGAAGAAGAAGAAGAAGAAGAAGAAGAAGAAGAAGAAGAAGAAGAAGAAGAAGAAGAAGAAGAAGAAGAAGAAGAAGAAGAAGAAGAAGAAGAAGAAGAATTTCTTACCTGCCTCTCCTTCTTGATCAAGGTGGGGAAGAACAATAAGTATAAAATACATAAAATATTGATTAAAAACATAGTATACATTGTTAAAACTTCCTAAAAAACGTACTAAAACATACTAAAAGCATCCTAAAATTCCACTGGATAGGTCTGCCAGAAGAGAACAGTCTTTATAGCTTTCTTAAATGCTAAAAGACTTTTAAGTTGGTGAGTCTCTCCCGGCAGGCCATTCCACAGTCTGGGAGCAGCAGAAGAGAAGGTCCTCTAGGTAATGGTTGTCAGCCTAGTTTTGGCTGGCTGAAGGAAGTTCTTCCCAGAGGACCTGAGTGTGTGGGGCGGATTGTACGGGAGAAGGCGATCCCGCAGGTAGCCTGGACCCAAACCATGTAGGGCTTTAATGGTCAGGGGTACTGTGAAACTGGTAGAAGAAGACTTGCCAAATCCACCTAAGTTGTTTGAGAGGGAGAGGAGTTTTAAAATTCTTGAAATTACTGGTTCTACACCCGTAATAAACCAAACCTCCCACCTTGCTTTCCTGGGAAGAAAGATCTCCATGTCCACCACCCCCACTCGCTCGCCATGTCCAATCCCCCATTCGTGATCTCCCCCCCCAGCCCGATGGGCACAGCACTCCTATGGAGCGCTGTGCCCAGTGAGCAGCTTCTCCCAGCTACTCGCAAGTAAGCGAGCAGCTGGGAAAAGCCACGGAACTAGCTAGACCTTCCGTAACCCCGGGCTCAGCACGGGGCTGCGGAAAAACCGGGCCACAAGCGGATCCGGTTATCCCGGGTCAAGGGAGGGTTTAGCCCAGCCTGACCCTGGGATCCCCTGTGCATCATCTGCATGCACAGCAGGGAGCCCGGGCCTCGCACCGGCCTAAGACCTCGTCGAGGAAGACCCTAGGAAGCAAGGGAGTCGATTTGGTTTGTTGTTTCTTTAGCTTCCTTTAAAAGTTGTAATGCACTCGTGTTGATAGTCTTCTCGCCTTCCAAATCCCTGAACGTGGGTAATTTAAGAAGTGCTTAGCTGCCAGTAATTGTTCAGAAGGTTCCATGTCAAGCTTCAGCAACGCTCGTTCAAAAGCATTGCTATGTATGGATCTGACAATTAGAAGCAGGTAGCAAACTGTACTATTAAAAGGAGACAATGGAGAGATGGAAACGCACAGACACGGATAAAAATAACGGCACGTCTAGCTGAAGGTTGAAGCCACCTTGAGTACAATCCTGGCACAGCTCAAGAAGAAGCAGATTCGCCGCGCTGCTCCCCTGCCACCTCCACTTTGCATCAAAATCTGCTTTCAATGCCATGGACTTATTAAAGTTGGGGATTGTGGTGCCGTGTGTGTCTTTTTATTGAAACTGGGACAGCAAGGGAAGCTCTCCAGATTAAAAAAAAGAGGGGGGAAAGAAAAAAATAGACAACAAACCTGCCCTCGACAAAAACCTCTGTAGATGCCCGCCAGCCAATTTTAATATCAGGCTTGGAAAGGAGGGGGCCGCCTTCTTCCCTTTTGAGCGGACTATTTTGTTTTTGGGGACACCTGTCCCAAGATGACTTCCTCTGAAAGATCTGGGGGCCAATTATAATTTAGAATCATAAAATCCTAGAATAGTAGAGTTGTAAGAGCCCTAAAAGGCCATCGAGTCCAACCCCCTGCTCAATGCAGGAATCCACCCTAAAGCATCCCTGACAGATGGTTGTCCAGCTGCCTCTTGAAGGCCTCTAGTGTGGGAGAGCCCACCACCTCCCTAGGTCATTAGTTCCATTGTCATACTGCTCTAGCAGGTTTTCCTGATGTCCAGCTGGAATCTGCCTTCCTGTCACTTGAGCCCATTATTCCGTGTCCTGCACTCTGGGATGAATGAGAAGAGATCCTGGCCCTCCTCTGTGTGGCAACCTTTCAAGTCCTTGAAGAATGCTGTCATGTCCCTCCTCAGTCTTCTCTTCTGAAGGCTAAACATGCCCAATTCTTTCCATCTCTCCTCACAGGGCTTTGTTTCCAGACCCCTGATCATCCTCATTGCCCTCCTCTGAACCCCCTCCAACTTGTCTGCATCCTTCTTGAAGTGTGGTGCCCAGAACTGGACACAATACTCAAGATGAGGCCGCCCAGGGAACTTCAGCTGTTGGGCAGTATAAAAATGCAATAAATCATCATAATCATCATCAGTGCTGAATAGAGGGGAACCAGTACCTCACACGATTTGGAAGCTATACTTCTATGAATGCAGCCCAAAACAGCCTTTGCTTTGTGCAGCCATACCACACTGTTGGCTCCTATTCAGCTTGTGATCTACAACAATTCCAAGATCTTTCTCAATTGTAGTATTGCTGAGCCAAGTATCCCCCATCTTGTAACTTTATGATCCCCCCCAAACGCACACACACAACACAAATCTACTTCAAATCTCCGGATTCCCATGAACATGATATCTCCAAGTTTTCCAGAAGGTCATTTTGGCAGCAACTTATTGGCACTTAGCAGCTGAGTTTGAGCCCATTAGCACTTGAGCCCATGATTCCGTGTCCTGCCCTCTGGGATGAGCGAGAAGAGATCCTGGCCCTCCCCTCTGTGACAACCTTTCAAGTATTTGAAGAGTGCTATCATGTCTCCCCTCAATCTTCTCTTCTCTGGGCTAAACATGTTCACTGCCCCATTCTTCAGTCAGGCTTTTGAAGTTACCCTGGGAGCTGATAACACATGGAAGAATGATGTTGGAATAGATTACCCATTGAACTTTCCCAGCTCCTAAACACGCCACCCGTTTTGTCTGGGGTTCTGATAGGACCAGGCGCCACGTTCCTTCACCATCTGAGATGAGATGGGTGACTACCTGGGATGAGGCCTTTCGGGTTGGAACTGCCTCCCCCAATGTGGTGGTTTCCTGATATTTTCGACTACAGCTCCCATCCCTGATAAGTGTCTATGCTATCTGCAGCTGATGGACAGTGTAGTCACATCACAGCTGGTGTTCAGTATACAAAACCTGGAGCCTTCTGCATGCAAAACATATTCTCATTCACTGAGCTCCAGGATGCAGCTTCTTCTAGCCCAATGCAGCATCGAGGTTGTATGAATGAAATTTAATAGGTATATATGCCAAGTTCTATACCTCGGAAAAAGAAACCAAATGCACAGTTACAAGATGGGGGATACTTGGCTCAGCAATGCTACAAACGAGAAGGATCTTGGAATTCTTGTAGATCACAAGTTGAATATGGGCCAACAGTGTGATGTGGCTGCAAAAAAATAATAATGCTATTTTGGGCTGCATTAATAGAAGTATAGCTTCCAAATCGCACAAAGTACTGGTTCCCCCTCTATTCAGAACTGGTTAGGCCTCATCTAGAGTACTGTGACCAGTTCTGGGCATTCCTTCCCATCCATCCCACTTCAGAGGAGGGTAATTAGGACGATCAGGGGTCTGGAAACAAAGCCCTATGAAGAGGGACTGAAACAACTGGGCATGTTTTGCCTGGAGAAGAGAAGACTGAGAGGAGACATGATAGTGCTTTTCAAGGACTTCAAAGGTTATCACACAGAGGAGGGTCAGGATCTCTTCTCGACATCCCAGAGGGCAGGACACGGAATAATGGGCTCAAGTTACAGGAAGCCAGATTCCGGCTGGACATCAGGAAAAACATCCTGACTGTTAGAGCAGCATGTCATGGAACCAATGACCTAGGGAGGTCATGTGCTCTCCCACCCTAGAAGCATTCAAGAGTCAGCTAGATAGCCATCTGTCAGGGATGCTTTAAGGTGAATTCCTGCATTGAGCAGGGGGTTGGTCTCGATGGCTTTATAGGCTCCTTCCAACTCTACTATTCTATGATTCTACGAAGGCAAAGACTTGGGGGAGATTTCTTCAGACTGCCAACATGGAGGTTACTCTTGGCCATGCTACACGGAGTGTCAGTCACAAGGTGTCATCATAATATTTCACTCCGTTACCCTCCAGAGCTCAAGGGCCAAGATTGTCCTTGGTCATCTCCGCTGGAGGTTGACAAGAAAGGAGAAATACACCTACCACTGTTCCTTGTGATTACATGCAACTATATACCCAGCTCTTAGAAAATCCACCTGCATCCCTTCCATCCTAATTGGTACTCGTCCCTTGTCCTCTGGCTAATATATTCAGCCATGAGTTTAGGGGATCTCTCAAGGCACAAGTTGTCAGCTCGTCGGAAGGAAGCATTGACAGGGGAATTATTTCTAATCTCCTGAATTCAGGGCTGATCATTCCAAAGGACTTATAGAATGTTTGAAATGAAGATGGGGCTTTTTGTTTCATAAACGCCAGAGGAAAACGGTGCCTTTCTTCGCACTGGCAGAAAGGGTTTACCCATAGGCCTTGGCTAGCTATGGCAAACTTTTCTGTGTCCCATCAGGTCCCAGTAAACCTGAGCAGTTCATATATATATATATATATATATGTGTGAAATATTTATATCTCCCTTTTGAACAAGATGTTTTCACAGTGGTGTACAGCATGCAAACATGTTTCAGTAAAGTTGATTACTGAGCTGTCTTATGGGTTGTGCCCTGGTAAGCCTCCAAAGTCTGGGATTTACGAGTATCCAATGCAGGACGGATGGAGGACAAAGGGGGTCCTCTCTTCTGTGGGCCATCCACCCTGCAGTTGTTGCTAGATGCTCAATTTTGAGCGTCTTCCCAGGGAGCTTCGGATGGGAGATGGGCTAGGGTGACCATATGGAAAGGAGGACAGGGCTCCTGTATCTTTAACAGTTGCATAGAAAAGATCATAGAATCATAGAATAGCAGAATTGGAAGGGGCCTACAAGGCCATCGAGTCCAAACCCCTGCTCAATGCAGGAATCCACCCTAAATCTTCCTCTAGATAGTCAAGTTCGACCATCTTCTCGGCGCTCCACCAGGGCCGTGGCCGACCCCGGCGGGGCCGATCCGAGGACCTCATTAAACCATCCAATCGGTAATTTCAGCGGATGTCATTTGTATATACGAAGAACCTGGTGGAATTCCTTCTTCATCACAACAGCTAAAGGTGCAGGAGCCCTGCCCGTTTTTGCATGTGGTCATGCTAGTATAGCTCCTGCAGCCTTAATAATAATAATAATAATAATAATAATCCTCTCCATCCTGATTGAGGCAGGAAACAACAAGTATAAAATACATGAAATATTAATCAAAACACAATATACATTGTTAGAACTTCCTAAAACATACTAAAAGCATCCTAAAACCCCACTGGATAGGCCTGCTGGAAGAGACCAGTCTTTATAGTTGTTGTGATGAAGAGGGAATTTCACCAGGTGCTGCATGCTTACAAAGGACACCTGCTGAAACTCCCTTTTCAATACAACTGTTAAAGATACAGGAGCCCAGTCCTCCTTTTCGTAGGGTCACCCTCCCAATTTTGTAATTTTGCATTGCTGCTGTTTTTATCTGCTTGAGCCTTTATATCGTATTTTCTATTATGGTTTTATATTGTTGTTTTATACTTTGAATGGTTTAAATTTTTAGTGAACCGCCCAGAGATCAACGGCTATTGGGCGGTATAGAAATGTGATAAATAAATAAATAATGCCACCCAGTGCATTCCATAGCTGAATGGGGACTAGAACCCAGATCTCTTCAGCCTTAGCCCAACATTCTCACTACTCCTCCACACTGACTTGATTCCTCCCCCCAAAAAAACCGCTTCTGTCTACTTTTTGATGTAGCACTGCCCTCCTCCCCCCCACCCCAGGAAGGCTCCATAAAAAGCCTCTTCTCCATGTGCCAATCAGCCTTTCATTGCGTATTCTGTTACACAACCCAATCCCAAGCAGTTCACCAACACAGCATGGTTCTGTATTCAACAAACACTTGCCCTATAAACAACACGTCCGTCGTAAACTCTTATTATCATTCCCCCAGCTGCTTGCCGGCATTCAGAAATCCATTATTATAATGATAATATATTTTTACAAAATCTTAGGACGGTGTGATTTGAGGCGGAAATATATTTACACTGTGAATTGTTTGTCAAGGACCCAGAAAGAGAGGGGGAGAAGGTTTTTCCTCTATCATATCCAAGACTGGAAACTCCCACCCTGTGCAGGGTTTTGTCTCCTTGTCCTGCTTCCCTTTCTGTAGCATCTGAAATCTGGACTAATATTGACATTCTCCAGCGCTCGCTCTTCTAGCCATAGCTCTAAGGACCATGCAAAACGCCCTTCTTTACTTCACCTTTGCTCCTATGTGTCATCCCAGAGTGCAGAACATGGAATAACGGGCTCAAGTTACAGGAAAAGAATCATAGAATCATAGAATAGCGGAGTTGGAAGGGGCCTAAAAAGCCATCGAGTCCAACCCCCTGCTCAATGCAGGAATCCACCCTAAAGCATCCCTGACAGATGCTTGTCCAGCTGCCTCTTGAAGGCCTCTAGTGTGGGAGAGCCCACAACCTCCCTAGGTAACTGATTCCATTTTCATACTGCTCTAACAGTCAGGAAGTTTTTCCTGATGTCCAGCTGGAATCTGGCTTCCTTTAACTTGGGCCCATTATTCCGTGTCCTGCACTCTGGGAGGATCGAGAAGAGATTCTGGCCCTCCTCTGTGTGACAACCTTTCAAGTATTTCATAGAATCATAGAATAGTAGAGTTGGAAGGGGCCTCTAAGGCCATCAAGTCCAACCCGCTGCTCAGTGCAGGAATCCACCTTAAAGCATCCCTGACAGATGGTTGTCCAGCTGCCTCTTGAAGGCCTCTAGTGTGGGAGAGCCCACAACCTCCCTAGGTAACTGGTTCCATTGTCGTACTGCTCTAACAGTCAGGAAGTTTTTCCTGATGTCCAACCGGAATCTGTCTTCCTTTAACTTAAGTCCATTATTCCGTGTCCTGCACTCTGGGAGAATCGAGAAGAGATCCTGGCCCTCCTCTGTGTGACAACCTTTTAAGTACTAGCTCTGGTGCTGTTGGGAATAGTTAAAAACTTTAATAATGCAAAATGCTCGACATTTCATATTAGCCAAAAGGGTTAAACGACTCTTCAGAATTTTAACACTTACAACCAATTTATGTAAAAAGTTTGCAACAGGATCTTGCCAATCTGACATTCCATTCCTAGCTAAGTATGAGCAGAATCTTTTAAAAACGCTCTACTAGAGCTAATGAATCCTATATAATTAACTTTATCAGATAGCACATGGCCCAGAACTCTTTGACTGGATGCAGTTCTGCAGCAGAACGCTCAGAGGAGAAAAGGGCTCCAGGGAGTATCTAACATACAGGAGCAGGTTTTTTACCTCTTTCCAGCGTCAGGTCAGTTCCTACGAATCAAACAATGTGTTTCATATGTAGTTTACTGTACTATTTCCAGCACAGGAAATTTCCAGTAGAAATTGCTGTGTATATATACTTAAACAAAATAATCCCCTGGGAGGCTTCATAATTTATACCATGTAAGAATTTCAATATGATGATTTCTGTAGATAAAGTTTAATACCCACACAAAAACCATTTGCTGCAAATTCCCCCCCAAAAATCAAATCTTGATTATATAAGCAACAAACCTCTGTTTAAAAGTTTGGATTGATAAAGGTGTTCTGTTCCATGTCTGTCTGTCTGTTTTTCAAATATATTTTAAACTGTATTAATTTCGTTAATTGTAGCTCCTGAGGAAGGATTACAGCTAATCCGAACGTTGAGCATTTTGCATACGGACAAGAAGGTTTAAAGATTTTAACTATTCTCAACAGCACCAGAGGTAGTTTCTCATTCATTATCTGTTCACTGGTGCCTCTTTTCCCTGCCAACTACATGTTAAAGTTACAGGAAGTCAGATTCCGGCTGGACATCAGGAAAAACTTCCTGACTGTTAGAGCAGTATGGCAACGGAATAGTTACCTCGTTGTGGGCTCTCCCACACTAGAGGCCTTCAAGAGGCAGCTGGACAACCATCTGTCAGGGACGCTTTAGGGTGGATTCCTGCATTGAGCAGGGGGTTGGACTTGATGGCCTTATAGGCCCCTTCCAACTCTACTATTCTATGATTCTATGAACTAACTAGGGCTGTAGCATTTAGTCTATTCATGCTGCCTGCAATCCTATCTCCACTTACCTGGGAAGTACAGGTAAGCCTTATTGATCTCAATGGGACTTCTGTCTGTTTATTTATTTATTTATTTGTTTGTTTTATCTAAAACATTTATATCCCGCCCTATATCACTAGGATGTCAGGGCAGCGTACAGATAAAACTATGTCATATAAAACAATAAGTATACACAGCTAAAGACAAATTAAACCATGAATCAAATTAAAACCAGTATATAATTTAAAAGCAATAAAACAATTAAAACAGTTTAAACAATGTGCAAACTTGGTGCACATTAAAGGCTTTCTTAAAAAGCCATGTTTTCACTTGGCACAGGAATAAAATCAGTGTTGGAGCCAGTTGTGGCAACTTCTCATGCCACCACAGAGAAGGCCCTCTCCCATGTCCACATAGCATATGTGTTGCGTTGGTGGGATGCGGAGAAGGGCTCCTCCAACAGATCTCAAGTCTCAGGTGGGCATATATAAGGAGAGGCGCTCTCTCAAGTATCGAGGTCCCAAGGCATTTAGGGCTTTAAACATCATTACCAACACCTTGAATTCCAGCCGGAAGCGAATAAGCAGGGGGGAAAAGAAGCTGCTTTATACAGAGTCAGACCATTGGTCCATCTAGCCCAATATTGTCAACACTGACTGGCGGCAGCAGCAGCTCTCCAGGCTGGAGTTTTACCTGCCCTACCTAGAGATGTTGGAGATCGAACCTGAGACCTTCCACAACTGAGCTATGCTGCCTCAATAGTCGGTGGGTTGACCTTCGCCGCAGGTGTTTAAGCCAAGAGTGTCTGGCCATCAGTAAGGGATGCTGTAGTGGCAAGATGGCTGCACTCACCCCGGGGGTTGGACTAGATGACTTCCAAGATCCCCTCCCACTCTAATGTTTCTAACCTTTTAAAAAAAATGCAGGTGGAAACTGTTCTTTTAGAAAACAAATCTTAGAAGAGGCATTCCCCCGTCTGTCACCCAGGAGGGAAAGCCTCTTCTGAAAAGATGGCTGCTACAAGCACATGTGCAAACACGTCCTCTAAAATAGGATCCTTTCTCCCCCTTTAGAAATATGCCAGTGTCTGGATATCATGTAATCATAGAATAGTAGAGTAGCAAGGGGCCTATAAGCCCATCGCCTCCAACCCCACCGCTGAGTGCAGGAATCCACCCTAAAGTATCCCTGACAGATGGTTGTCCAGCTGCCTCTTGAAGGCCTCTAGTGTGGGAAAGCCCACAACCTCGCTAGGTAACTGGTTCCATTGTCGTACTGCTCTAACAGTCAGGAAGTTTTTCCTGATGTCCAGCCAGAATCTGACTTCCTGTAACTTCAGCCTGTTATTCTGTGTCCTGCACTCTAGGTTGAACGAGAAGAATTGATTTGATCGATTAATCTAGGAATCAACCAAAACTCATGTATTTGCAGAGAAATCCTAATCGGTCAGGGCAGGAATTCAGTGGTCGATCCACCACCAAATCTGACACTCTGCCAAATTGTTGTGGCCAGGATGAAAGCTAAGAGGGGAGAAGGTACATTTCCCCCTCTCCTCTCTTTTTCCTTCCTTTCTTCTTCTTGGAATTTCTGTTCTCCTGTTGTTCTTAATGGGAGGAAATCCACAAGGATTTAACTTTGGGGAGGGGAGTGCTAGGGAAATGTGGGGGGGGGGAGTTAGGACCCCACAGGTCCACAGCACACAACCCAAGCAATGGAAGCTGGTGGCTTTTATTTCACTGGTCCAGTGAATCTGCTCTGGGTTTCAATCAGAACCAGTCAAAACTCTAAAGGAGTTTTTCCAAGGTGTGGAACCCTATCTCCCAAATAGGTTCAGCAAATTGTAGAGCTCCTTTAGAGTTCTGACTGAAAACCAGAATGGATTCATGGCCCCACCAAAATCAGAGCCACCAGCCTCCACTGTCCCCAACACGCCCCAATTTGGGGAGCCCTGCCTTTGGGACAATGGCAGCAACACACCTGTCCTCCCTCACCTGTGGTCCACCTACAGAGACGGAGGTCCACAGGATTCCCTCCCCAGGAGCTCAGGATGGCGCCATTCACTAACTAGGATTTCTTGAATTCAACCCACACACACACACAAATTAATCCACCCATTCATGTATCTCCCCAGCAGAGCAAGGGGGTGGATTTTCTTTCATACTGGGCGACACTCAAGAATGTTGTATCACCTGGTGTAAAAAGAGACCTGGCACTTTGGAAATGACACCAAGAGTGGTTTTGAATTATTTGTAGTTTTAGTATTATTTTAAGTGGGAACTGCAACAAAATGTTGCAGTACTGAGTGCTGCTGTTAAGGATTCCAGCGACTCTCTTCCTTTCCCCCTCCTCCATGCTTTTCCACCCAACCCGCATGGCCAGTGAGCATGCTCAGTCCTCAATGGGCTTCCCCCAAGCATGTGGGAGAGATGCCTGATTTTAGCAACATGAGCTTCAGCATGAACCTTGACATTATTATGGCTCTCAGGGCAGTTCGCGACAATTCACACACACACACAGGAAAAATACAAAACAACAACTTTATACACATTATAGTACAACACTATAATAATAAAAAAAAAACCATGGCCTATAAATTGTTAAGGTACAAAATTTAAAACAATTAAATAGCTAAATACAATTTCAGTTCATCATTTCAATAACAGACCAAGACAGCTGCCATAGGTTCCCCCATCATATGCCATTAAATGCCTAGGGATCTCATTCCATGGTTGGCGGGGCCACCCCTGTAAAGGCCCTCTCCCCTGTTGCCATCTTCTGTGTCTTCCATGTCTTGGGGGAAAGCCCCAGTATCAGAAGCAATAAGCCTATATATATACCAGTTGCAGGGGAACATGGGTGGGAGGGTGCTGTTGCACCATGTCCTGCTTTGTTGGTCCCTGGCCAACAACTGGTTGGCCACTGTGCGAACAGAGTGCTGGACAAGATGGACCCTCAGTCTGATCC
Organism: Elgaria multicarinata webbii; assembly: GCF_023053635.1. Lineage (NCBI taxonomy): Eukaryota > Metazoa > Chordata > Lepidosauria > Squamata > Anguidae > Elgaria > Elgaria multicarinata. The sequence continues at coordinate 9,846,710 of NC_086189.1, forward strand.
AGCAGGGCTCTTCTTATGTTCTTATAAAGGAGCTCTTCTCGAAACAAAGCCCTATGAAGAGAGACTGAAAGAACTGGGCATGTTTAGCCTGGAAAAGAGAAGATTGAGGGGAGACATGAGAGCACTCTTCAAATACTTAAAAGGTTGTCACACAGAGGAGGGCCAGGATCTCTTCTCGATTCTCCCAGAGTGCAGGACATGGAATAACGGGCTCAAGTTAAAGGAAGCCAGATTCCAGCTGGACATCAGGAAAAACTTCCTGACTGTTAGAGCAGTATGACAATGGAACCAGTTACTTAGGGAGGTTGTGGGCTCTCCCACACTAGAGGCCTTCAAGAGGCAGCTGGACAAGCATCTGTCGGGGATGCTTTAGGGTGGATTCCTGCATTGAGCAGGGGGTTGGACTTGATGGCCTTGTAGGCCCCTTCCAACTGTACTATTCTATGATTCTATGTTCATATTGCATAACCTCCAGCAGTAGATGAAAATTAGGACTCATTTGTAGCATTCCTAATGCCATCAGGTCTGGCTCCACATTGGAGGGACATCAAAGTAAAGTGACTTCAGGGTGGGCCTTCTCTTTCGGTGCCCCTCTTTGGGCTTGCTCTGTGCCAGGGCACACTGACACTGAGCAAGCCCACAGCAAGTACCATCATTTCCACTTCTCACCATTCCCCGGAGTGATGTGATGTCGGGCCCGTGGCAAGAAAATAATACGGCTGCTAGACTAGCTGCCCACCAGGTGGCAATTGTTATAGTCGGAGATCAATCTTGACAGGACCTTTCAAAGGTGAAGATGTCCTCATTCCTTGCATTCCAACAGATATGCCATTTCAATTTAAGAGATTGCAATTCCCAATTCGATTGGCGTTTGCAATCACCATCAACAAAGCTCAGGGCCAATCTTTAGAATTGTGCGGTTTAGATCTAGACACAGATTGCTTCTCACATGGACAATTATATGTTGCGTGTTCTAGAACCCAGGAGAGCGGGCTCTTCAGGGCTCTGAGACCCCAGCTGCTACCCAAGTGAGACACAACCAGGAGTCCCACCCAAGGACCCCTCCTTGCACCATTACACACACTCCTGAAGACAAAACGTCACACCGGCACCCCACTCAAAGGCCCTTTCTACACCTAAAATTATCCCAGGAAAAATAGAGGGATTGTCCCTGTCTGCTCCTGGGATCCCCTGTGTGTCATTGGCTATCAAGGGCTACTAGCCCTGATGGTTGTGTGCTATCTCCAGTATTCGAGGCAATAAGCCTGTGTGAACCAGTTGCTGGGGGACATGGGTGGGAGGGGGCTGTTGCACCATGTCCTGCTTGTTCATCCCTGGCCGATGGCTGGTTGGCCACTGTGTGAACAGAGTGCTGGACTAGATGGACCCTTGGTCTGATCCAGCATCAGGGCACTTCTTATTTGGATGCACAGGGATGATCCCAGGATGGCAGGGGGGGAGGGAAGGCAGGTGGAGAAACTGCCAGAGTCTGAGTTGCACAGAGAACAGGGCGGTCACGCTAACAACGTTTAACAATGCATATCCCAAAGGCAAAAATGGGATAGAGTAGGAACACTGATTTGCCAGGGACCGGAAATATGAGCTGTCCCTGGTCAATAGGGACAGCTGGAGCATTTGCCAATGCATCCCAAACGGAAATTCTTCCAGACCCCAAAATGTCACCCTAGACAACACCCATTATCAAACATTGCCTTTCACATGATGTGTGGCTCAGAGAGTCTGAAAAAGGAGATAGTAGTGTATATTGCTAGTTGTTTAACATTAGTTCCAGGTCTTCTTCATTCCACGTTTTGCCTTCAAGCAAGGCCACCTTCAACTGCCTCAGGAACATATGCCGGTTCAACTCCCGGTCCTTCCACACCAAATAGGTGTTCCTTCGCAAGTAGCGGAACAACCCCAGTTTCTGTTGCACAACGGCTTTGTCCACCCCTTCTAAAACAATCAAAACCAGGCTGGCTTTGCTGTCTAGCAGTTGCCAAGACTGAGCCACCTCAAGCTCAAAGTTACACCAACGGCTCTCCAAGAAGTGGCTGGAGACAACTGCAATGACCTTCCTGCTGCTCTGGAAGCCTTCTTTGATAATGTTGGTGATGATGGAGACACCTGGGAGGAAGTCCCGATAGAAAAGGCAGAGGCGGAAGCGGGGGTACTCCCTTTTCTAGTGTTTCCTGCAGCTCCTGCTTCACCCACTCCTGGTCCTCACTGGAGTAGATCACAAAGGCATCATAGCTGCAGTCCTTCTTGGAAGGGAGACGGTCTCCACTGAGCAATATCATCATATAATATAGATGGAAATAGTACTTATAAACCAGAAACAAAGATAAAACCAGAACCAGGGAGATACTAACAGAAACAGCCACTGTGGTTGTACTGACTTGGCAGGAAGATAGGTCAAAACTCATCAGGTGGACATCTTTTAAGTGCACAGGGCCATGACAGACCATGTTTTCGGTATGCTGAAGGAGGGCCTTGTGCTCTTTTGCCCAACGCAAGAAGTTCAGGTGGTCGCAAGAACAATAAAAAAGGTTGTGAGAGAGGTCCATATTCTTCAGACTACGGGACAAGTTCTTCAAGTTGTCCTCCGTCAGAGCTGCCAGCTGGTTGCTATGGAAATCCAAGGTGGTGAGGGCATGGAGGCTTCCAAAGATCTCTGAATGGAGTCCCAAAAGCTTGTTACGGCTGACGTTCAGCTCACGGAGCTCATGAAGGTGGGCCAAGCTACTGGGAGGGATATGCTGCAGTTGGCAACTGGAAATGTCCAGTATTTGTAGCTTGGCGAGGTTCTGGAAGTTGTTAAACAACTGATTGTTCTGAAAGGTATTACCGGCCATTTTTAGAACTTGCAAGTTGTCCAAGCCACAAAAGGGACACTCTATCATAATTTTAGTACTGGTATGGGAAATATCAAGGTAGATGAGATTAGCAAGGCACAGAAAACCCGGGACCTTACCCGGATCAAGAAGGCTGGTGTGTTGAAAATCCAAATATTCCAGTTTGGAGATGCCAGAACACTCTGCAGGTAGATTGATTCGAGAATTGAAGCTAAGATTCAAACGCTTCAAATTTGGAACCTCATCTGTGAAACAGTTCCAGCAAAGGAGATCCCTAATGGAGTTCTCACTGAGATCCAAGGTCTCAAGATAATGTAGACCCTTGAAGGCTTCCTGCAATCCAGTGAGCTTTCTGTGGCTTCTGGTGATGCGTAGCACCCTTAGTTCCTTTAAGGAAGACAGGTTCTCAGCCGGCACACTTCTCAACTTACAGTTCTCGAATTCAAGACGGCGTATGTTGGAGTTTGCTGGGAATGATGAAACATGTTCAATATAGCTGTTCAACAGCCGCACGGTGGGAATATTGTTCAAGCAATCAGAGAGGCTGTTTGTGTCTGAGAGATCATCCCCAAAGCTGTTGAGAGTTATCTCCTGCAAGTGAGCATTACACAGGCCATCCAAGAGGTCTTTGCTGAAGGTCTCCAACTTCTCAATGTTCCTATATTCTCCTAACACTAGACTATTCACATGTGAGCCAGACAGATTCCAGAGACAGGCCTTCATAATGGCATTATTCTCAAAGCAAGATCTCAGAGACAACCGCTGAAGATAAACCCGTGCCAAGGCATTCACCTCGATAAATTTTATGTTATTGTTGGACAACACCAGTGTGAGGTTCCGGCCTGACAAGGCATCCAGGTCTCCTACTAAGATGGAGGAGATATTGTTTGATTGGAGGCTCAACCAACGGAGAAATAGGAAGCGGGAGAAATACTCAGGCAGCTTCAAGGAATCAATGTAGTTGTTGCTCAGATTCAGCTCCTGGAGAGACTTCAAGTGCCCAATGGCCAGTCTGTCCAGTGAGAATAGATTGATTTCTACAGCAATCAGTCGTTGTAAGGATGTCAAATCATGAAAAGCTCTTGGGCCCAAAAACTGAAGAGGGTTGCCAGTCAGGATCAAGACAGAAAGGTTGCAGAGGCCCTCAAAAGCATTATCTTCAATCTTCTGAATGTGGCACCTATGAGAGAAGAAGAGGAGAGGATATAAAAGAAGTTTAAGAACATAAGAAGAGCCATGCTGGATCAGGCCAAGGGTCCATCTGGAACAGCACTCAGTTCACGCAGTAGCTGTTGACCAGGGACCAATGAAGCAGGACATGGTGCAACAGCACCCTCCCACCCAAGTTCCCCAGCAACTTGTGTGCACAGGCTTACTGGTTCAGATACTGGAGGTAGCACACAACCATCAGGGCTAGTAGCCATTGATAGCCTTCTTCTCCAGGAATTTACCAACCCGCTTTTAAAGCCATCCAAACTGGTGGTCATCACTATATCTTGTGGTAGTGAATTCCATAATTTAACTATGCCCTGTGTAAAGAAGTCCTTCCTTTTATTTGTCCTGTATCGCCCACCCATCAGCTCCATGGGATGACCCTGAATTCTAGTAGTTTGAAAGAGGGAGAAAAATGTGACAGGAAGAACTTGGGGTTTTTTTAATTTAAAAAAAAAGCAGTGAGGGAGAAAGCAAAACTTACAGATCTATCCATCCCTATGACCTCATGTGTATACGATAGGGTCATAAACACAACAGAGAGTATTGTGGAAATTTCAAGACGTCGCAGATTTACGGTGGCATAATCTTTCATAGACGAGAGCCTGCATTCTCAAGACACAGGAAATCATGTGCTCCAATGGCCTTTATTTGGCAGGGAAATTCCCCATTTAATGGTCTTTGGCTCCAGGGAAATCACTATCCTGGGTTTGACCCCATTGGGTTCTAGTATTTTGAGGGGGGGAGAAAAATGTCTCCTTATCCGCATTCTCCAGGCCATGCATAATTATGCTGACCATATGAAAAGGAGGACAGGGCTCCTGTGTTTTTAACAATTGTATAGAAAAGGGAAGAAAACCTCAGCAGTGAAACACGTCGATGTCCATGAGCCCTTCACCGCTAACTGGTTGTTTGCTGATCCCGGAACTCAGGACAAACAGCAATACCTATTATTATTATTTTTATTATTATTTATTTATTTATATAGCACCATCAATGTACATTGATGTACAATGTACAATGTACCTTCACGAAGGGAGGGGGCACACCCGTTGCGGACTTTGGGATTGTAGCAAGAGAGCTGACATGCCTTCATGATAAGCCCATTTCCACCAAAGGTTAGTGGAAATCACCCTTACTCTGAAGATTTGGCACAAGCTCACACTTAAACATATTCATCCACACAAATCACACCACACACTAAGAAATTGCCAAGTGAATAATTTGGCTGTGCTCTAAATCATTTTAAGCTGTATCGTCTTCAATTACTCAGGACTCATTTATTTAGGGACACAGGAACCAGCTTTAGGCAGAACCAGATCATGGGTCCATCTAACTCAGTATTTTCTACCTTGCAATGGCTCTCCAAGATTTCAGACAAGAGACTTTCCCCACCCTAGCTGAAGATACCAGGGATTGGACCTCTGACCTTTTGTATCCACAGCAGAACTTCAACCACTCAGCTGTGATGTACAGGACACGTAATCTATACAGGCCTTCTTCAGAAGCCATCCATTGGGTTCCGCACTTGGACACCTTCAAACAGGGTGGACATGGGTCCTCTGTGTCCACCCTAATTCCCAATTAGATGGTGGTGACATCACAGGAATCAAACCAACCACTTTACCTAGTGAGGTCCAGAAACCTCAATGCAAAGACCGAGGAGAACATATTTGCAGCCAGACTCTTCAGTGGGTTGAAGCTCAGATCCAGGCTCTGGACAGTATTTGGAATATCAGGTGGAATTCTACTGAGGTTCAACTCCATGCATCTGTAAGTGGTTCCTGGGACCACCTGGAATGAGAACAGATTGTTGCTATACATGGGCATTCGCATGGATGCTACAGAGCTCGAGAAAGTAAGACTTCATTGCTAGGCATGGCTAAGCAGCAGGCAGCCTGACCCAAGAAAGACTCAGGGTCTCTTCTGCAGAAAAGATGCGAGACCCAGGTTCGAATCCCTACCCAGCCACAAGGGTGACCTTGAGTCCATCACTCTTTCGTTCATTCTATCCTGCCCCACAGGATAGAATGAGCGAAATGTCAGGTCCCCTTTTCTTCTTTCTTAGAGTTCTTTAGCTGTAAACTAGATTTGTCCTGGAGAGCCCTTAAACTGGCTTAAACTGGGGGGGGGGGGGGTTTGTCCTGTTGAAAGCAAGACACATGTATATCCTAACCTTGACTCACTAGGGCCAGGGGGGTGCTTTTCGCTGCTCCACCCCAGGCAGTAAAATATATCCAGCCAGTTTAATTGAGGAAAGGGGAGGGAGAAAAACCCACCAGTTCTTCGATGCATTCAATGAGCCATAGATATCAGAAGGAGACAGGGAGGGAGGGAGGCTCCAGAGGAAACAGCCGTTGCTATATCAAAATCACTTACCTCCAAACAGGGATTGAGGCTTTGGGTTATCAACCGAGACCAGAAAAGCACAGCCCAAGAGAAGATGATGAACACTGGTGGGCAGAGGTCACCACTCCTGGGCATCTTCAAGAACTGCCCACCCGGTGGAAAGAAGACACGAGTGGAAAAGTTCACGAGAGGGAGAAAATGCAGGGAAATCGCGTCGCCGTGTAAGGCCTTGTAAGATCCATGAAGGATGGCTGGGGAGATACATACACAGGGGTGAAGAAGGAAGTGAAAGCGAAAAGCAAACAGTCTTGGAGGCGTTCACTAATGCAAGTTCCGCATTGCTTGCTGGTAACTGAACTTCTAGAAAGGCATGAAGTGGTTGACCACAGGGCAAGAGGAACTTATGCATGTGACTTCCCCTCTTTGGCCTGCCCTGAGATTCCTCCCTCTGTGGTTTCTTTCTACCTTTGCACGTTCCATTTGCCTGGAAGATAGGCAGATAAACTAAGGTCATTTCTACACCTGCCTTTTTTCCAGGGATCATCCCGGGATCATCCTTCTGCACGCAAATGCTATACAGGGGATCCCAGGAGCCGGCAGGGACCATCCTTCCATTTTCCTGGGATAATCCTTAGGTGTAGAAAGTAGGGGTGTGCACGGAACCCCCCCAATCCACTTCGTGGCCCGATCTGGAAAATCTGGATCGGGCCCGATCCTCTTCGCGCCGCTCCACCCGTCTCCCGCTCCGCTGAGCGGAGCGAGATCCGGCTTTGCCGCCGTCACTACATGGACGACGGCGGCGCAAGATAAGCCACCCACCCACCCGCCCCCTTATCTTCCTCCGTCGCAGGCTTCAATTGAGGCCCCGGTTGAAGCCGGAAGAGGCCTCGGCCTTCACTTCCACCTTCAACCGGGGCCTCAATTGAAGCCCGCAACGGACACAGATAAGCGTCCCTCCTCCCTGCTCCCTTACCTGGTTGGCGCTGCCGGCAGCGCCAGATGAGTCCCCCTCCCCACCCACTTACCTGCAGGCGGAGCTCCGGATTGAGGCAATCCTCTTCACCTCGATCCGCAGCCCCCGACTCTCTTCACTTCCGCCTTTTCTGGAGGCAAATTAGGCCGCCTCGTTCCTGCTTCTCTGAACCGAAGAGAAGCGGAGCACATCCCTAGTAGAAAGGGCCTATGGCTATTTAACTCCCTCCCCTCTGATTTTATTTTTATCAGCTCAAAGTATCTCTTTGTCCATTTATAATCCTGATCTTTCCTTTTACTTAAAACACTCAAACACTTGCATGAGGGATTAGAGAGAATTCCCTTTGAGCTGCGTTTATAAGCAAATAAATCTAGTTCACATTGCCTGGATTAATATGCAGATCGAAACACAGTGATCCTTCAGTTTATACAATTCGCAATGCAGTTCTCAGCTCAAACATTACATACAAAAATGGATATAATGGAAAAAGATGCATGCAAAAAAAAAAATTAAAAACAGGAAATGTCATATATATTTGTCATAAAGCCCTATGAAGAGAGACTGAAAGAACTGGGCATGTTTAGCCTGGAGAAGAGAAGATTGAGGGGAGACATGATAGCAGTCTTCAAATACTTAAAAGGTTGTCACACAGAGGAGGGCCAGGATCTCTTCTCGATCCTCCCAGAGTGCAGGACACGGAATAACGGGCTCAAGTTAAAGGAAGCCAGATTCCGGCTGGACATCAGGAAAAACTTCCTGACTGTTAGAGCAGTGCGACAATGGAATCAGCTACCTAGGGAGGTTGTGGGCTCTCCCACACTAGAGGCCTTCAAGAGGCAGCTGGACAACTATCTGTCAGGGATGCTTTAGGGTGGATTTCTGCTTTGAGCAGGGGGTTGGACTCGATGGCCTTGTAGGCCCCTTCCAACTCTGCTATTCTATGATTCTATGATTTATGGAAAAGTCACATACTGAAAGATTCATATTAGGGATACTGTCTGTGGAGAGCCAGTTCCAGAGGACATAGCACATTACGTATTTCACTGTCCCTTATATACAGACATAAGAAAAAGTTACTTGCAGCCTTTTTTAAAGAAAGTGAAATACAGGGGGGTTAAGGAAAAAAACTGAGTTATTTATTACATTCAACCGACCCATATGTTATTCAGAGGGTTGCACTATTTGCAGCGAAAGCTAATAGATGTAGAGCAAAGTTTTTGGACAGTATTGGTGTGAGGTGTTATAAAGATTCAGAGATATAAATGAATTGTGATTGAGAAGTAATTAAAGGTTTCTGTATGTCTGCTGTTCACCCATTTTACCATCATTTCAGCAATGGATGTTATGCATTTGATAGCTCTGTTGTTTTAACCATATGTAGTATTTTATAATAGTATAGTGAAATTTCAAGTTTGTATGTATTGCATTGATTGTGCAATAAATATTTTGTTGTTGACAAACAAGCACAAAATATATTAGAGGAAGTCACATACTAAAAATATATCAGGGAAAACTGCATACAAAATGTGTACATTAGGAAAATTGCATACCAACATCCATATATTATGGAAAGTTATATACCAGAAATCTGTGTGAGAGTTTTTGTGTTTTCTTTAAGAACATTCAGAATCTGATGGGAAACGAGATTTATTTATTTAATTATTTATTTTATTACATTTCTATACCGCCCAATAGCCGGAGCTCTCTGGGCGGTTCACAAAAATTAAAACCAAAGTATAAAACAACAGTATAAAACCATAATATAAAATACAATATAAAAGCTCAACCAGATCAAAACAGCAGCAATGCAAAATTACGAATTTAAAACACCAAGTTAAAATGTATTTATAGACTGTTAAAATGCTGGGAGAATAAAAAGGTCTTCACCTGGCGTCTAAAAGCATATAATGTAGGTGCCAAGCGAAATGAAATGAACTCATGGAGAATCACTGTGAAACTGACCAGAACAGGAAATAGACTGACTCAACTCTCCTAAGTTACAACCGAAAGCTAAAACAAAGTTATCATTTCACTGTATGTTGCTGACAATGGTGCAATTCCAACCACAGTGGTTCTGTGCAAATGATTAAAGATTGCTCGAACAGCCCTGGGGAAAAGGAGGGCCTTTAAAAACACAGAGCAGTGGATCAAAATATAACAACAGTTCCAGAGGAAGAAGCGCAATTCAAGTAAAGGGTGATGCCATGTTTCCTTGTTCTTGGCACTGATTCCATGTACACCGGAGGCCAGGCAGGGACAGCAAAGACAAAAAGTGGGAGAGCCAGATGGCGCTGGAGTTCGACAAGGGCTCCTCTGCAGGGATATGGGCCTCAGCAAGCGCCCAGTCATATGAACCCTTGACACTGGGTCTCATGCCTCAATTAGGGTGACCCTATAAAAAGGAGGACAGGGCTCCTTTCTCTTTAACACTTGCATAGAAAAGGGAATTTCAGCAGGTGTCATTTGTATGCATGCAGCACCCGGTGAAATTCCCTCTTCATCACAACAGTTAAAGCTGCAAGAGCTACACTAGAGTGACCAGATACAAAAGAGGGCAGGGCTCCTTTCTCTTTAACACTTGCATAGAAAAGGGAATTTCAGCAGGTGTCATTTGTATGCATGCAGCACCCGGTGAAATTCCCTCTTCATCACAACAGTTAAAGCTGCAAGAGCTACACTAGAGTGACCAGATACAAAAGAGGGCAGGGCTCCTTTCTCTTTAACACTTGCATAGAAAAGGGAATTTCAGCAGGTGTTATTTGTATGCATGCAGCACCCGGTGAAATTCCCTCTTCATCACAACAGTTAAAGCTGCAAGAGCTACACTAGAGTGACCAGATACAAAAGAGGGCAGGGCTCCTTTCTCTTTAACACTTGCATAGAAAAGCGAATTTCAGCAGGTGTCATTTGTATGCATGCAGCACCCAGTGAAATTCCCTCTTCATCACAACAATTAAAGCTGCAAGAGCTACACTAGAGTGACCAGATACAAAAGAGAGCAGAGCTCCTGCAGCTTTAACTGAGAGGTCCACCTGGCGCCTACACTGTACTCCTTTCGTCGCCAGCTGAAGACCTTTTTATTCACTCAGTATTTTAACACTTAATTTTAGCTTAAATTTAATTTTTTTTCTGTTTTAACTCTGTATTTTAATCTTATATCAATTTTGCTGCGTGGTTTTATCCTGGTTGTGCTTTTTATACTGTATTTTGTATTTGTGCTTTTAACCTGTTGGTTGTTTTATTGTGGTTTTAATTTTTGTGAACCGCCCAGAGAGCTTCGGCTATTGGGCTGTATAAAAATGTAATAAATAAATAAATAAATAAATTAACTGTTGTGCTGAAGAGGGAATTTCTATATGCATACAAATAACACTTGCTGAATTCCCTTTTCTATGCAACTATTAATGATACAGGAGCTCAGTCCTCCTTTCCATATGGTCCCTGTGACGTCACCACCTCACACACAAGGCTTTGAGGCGCACACCTCCCTCAGGTTAAGCTAGGCTGACTGTATGAAAAGGAGGGCAGGGCTCCTGTGTCGTTAACAGTTGTATTGAAAAGGGAATTTCAACAGATGTCAATTGTATAAATGGAGAACCTGGTGAAATTTCCTCTTCATCACAACAGTTAAAGAGTTGGATAAATACCTGGAGGAGAAGGCTATTAATGGCTACTTGAAGCCATTATGCTACCTCCAGTATCACAGGTAGTATGCTATCTCCACATGTACACCAGTTGCAGGGGAACATGGGCAGCAGGGTGCTGCTGCTCTTGTGCCCTGCTCGTGGGTTTCCCCTAGGCAGCTGGTTGGCTGCTGTATGAACAAAATGCTGTACTAGATGGACCCTTGGTCTGATCCAGCAGGGCTCTTCTTATGTCCTTATGGGCCTGCCTTTATTCTAACTATTAACGAAAAGTTTGATTTGGGCACTGAAACTGGTGCAGCTGCCTTAACTCTGGGGATCTATGTTCACTGCAGCCCAACTGTGCCAAAAACCAGGCTGAGGCACTCAAATGGTCAAGATAACTCCCATTTGGACTAATAGAAGCCTTCCTTCCAGTGCAAATAATATGTGGAGAAGGCGGCGATCAGGATCTTCGATGATAACAAGATGCCAACGGTTAAATCCCTTCTACCTCCTGTTGGGGTCTTAATCTGGATTGGGACCCCACCCAACCCAACTGCAATTTCCTTCTTTCTTTCTTTCTTTCTTTAGAATATTTATATACCACTCCCCATTGAAAAAATTCAGAGCGGCGTAAAAGGTAAAATGAAAATAAAAACAAAATGAAACAGTTAAAACAAAATTTAAAAAGAAGCAAAAACAGAAATCCAAGGCTGCATGTTAAAGAAAGGCTTCTTGGAATAATGATGTTTTCAGGAGACACCGAAAGGAGTACAAGGTCGGAGCCTGCCTGACCTCCAGAGGCAGGGAGTTCCACAGGAGGGGAGCCACCACGCTGAAGGCTCTTCCCCTGGTGGATTCCAATCGGAGGATGGATCTAGGTGGAACCACCAGGAGCAGGCCCTCGGATGACCTCAGTGACCGGGCAGGTTGGTAGGGGAGAAGGCGCTCTCTCAGGTATCCTGTTCCCAAGATGTTTAGGGCTTTGTACACAAGTACAAGAACCTTCAACCTGGCCCGGTAGCGAATAGGCAGCCAGTGCAGTTCCCTCAGCAGAGGAGTTACATGCTGGAAAGGGGCAGCTCCGGACAACAGCCGAGCTGCAGCATTCTGCACTAGCTCCAGCTTCCGGAGCAGCTTCAAGGGCAGCCCCACATAGAGCGCATTGCAGTAATCCAATCTTGAGGTTACCAATGGTTCTTTAGAAGCCATTCACACCACTGCCAATTGCTAGAATGGCACTAGGACAGTGTTAGGTCTATTTTGGGCCTAAGAAACACATGGACACGTGCTACTAATGCATTTTAAAGCCACGTGGACATTTATAGTACAACAGCAGCAGCAACCAGAACAGCTCCCATTAAGAAGAGGTAAGACAACTGAACAACTGCGAAAGCTCAGCTAAAGGGGAAGCTGACGCCGGCTCTCCAGGGTCTCAGCAAACACTTAGCACGTAGAGAGCCGCTTGTCACAATCTTGCACCACTTTAGGAAGCGTTTCCACCTCCACGAGTGCCGGGGGGGGCGGGCGGCGATCTCACGGCCCTGGCGTGACTTTGTAATGGAAGGTCACCACATCTGGGCTGCTCTCCTTCCAGATATGCACTTCTGCTATTTTGCTTCGGGGCGTTCAGAGGTGACTCTGCAACAGAAATGGTGGTAAGGATTGTGCAAGTGGATGCCGTTTCAGCAAACCTCAGCCATCCACATCCTCCCAACCGTGACACGCATCTTGCAATGGAGACTGAACCGAAAGAGAAAGAAATTAGCAAAATATACCATGCCTTCCATCTATGCCAGGGTTGGAAAGTTTCTTGTTCCTCTTGAAGACCACGTTGGGCTCATCTACACCAAGCAGGATATTCCACTTTGGCCATTTCTACACCAGCCCGGTGTGGAGGGATCCTCCCCTTAGTCTACATGCAGGCATGACATTCCGGGAGGAAGGAGGGTGTCGCACCCACCATTTTGTTTTTTAAAGGACGTGAGCGCACGTGCGCTCCAACTCACAATCATAGAATCATAGAATAGTAGAGTTGGAAAGGGCCTATAAAGCCATCGAGTCCAACTGCCCACTCAATGCAGGAATCCACCCTAAAGCATCCCTGACAGATGGTTGTCCAGCTGCCTTTTGAAGGCTTCTAGTGTGGAAGAGCCCACAACCTCCCTAAGTCATTGGTTCCATTGACATACTGCTCTAACAGTCAGGGAGTTTTTCCTGATGTCTAGCCAGAATCTGGCTTCCTGTAACTTCAGCCCATTATTCCGTGTCTTGCACTCTGGGAGGATCAAGAAGAGATCCTGGCCCTCCTCTGTGTGACAACCTTTTAAGTATGTTGTTTTGGGATATTTTTTTTTTTGGAAGAGTGCTATCATGTCTCTCCTCAGTCTTCTCTTCTCCAGGCTAAACATGCCCAGTTCTTTCAGTCTCTCTTCATAGGGCTTTGTTTCCAGACCCCTGATCATCCTGGTTGCCCTCCTCTGAACACGCTCCAGCTTGTCTGCGTCCTTCTTGAATTGTGGAGCCCAGAACTGGATGCAATACTCTAGATGAGGCCTAACCAGGGCCAAATAGAGAGGAACCAGTACCTCACGCGATTTGGAAGCTGTACTTCTATTAATGCAGCAATCTGATACAAACTCAAGCTGGAATGAGTTTTGAGATAGCATTCAGAAAACTTTCGTTAGCTCATGCTTTGCTGACTCACACACACCCTGCTTTTTTCCTCTTCCATTCACCCCCCTTTTTCCTTATGTGTCATGATTTTTTTATATTATAAACCCGTGGGCAAGGTTTTGACTGACTGAATGCAAGTTGCTCCAAGAAATTTCAATTCTCATCAGACCCAGTCAGCAGGGCCGATACACAGGAATGCTGGGAGTTGTAGTCCAAAATAGCTATAGGCCACCAGGTTGGGGAAGATGGCCCTAAGGGGTCAATGGTGAAATCCTTATATGAATACATTGTGGTGGTTTTCAGATAACTTCTTTCAAAAGGGAAAAATTGTTTATCTCCCCTTCTAACCGGTTGTGTTAATGGGCCAGTTTGTTGCTGCGTCACCAATTTGGAGGGTCAGCCTTCGTCACTTTACGATCACCCTAATCCGTTACTTGGGATTAATAAGAGATCTTATTGGATGGATGAAAAAGAGTCGAAAATGTGGTTAGCCTCCCTTTGGGAATAATAACAACCTACTAAGCAGGGTTCTTCTGGAGGACAGAGGACGTGAGAGAGTTGTAAATGTTTTTCTCAATTGGGTTGTGTGTGTTTTAAGCTACTCATAAAATAACTTATGATAATAATTGTAATAGCAGTAATGTCTTCATCGTACTTCTGCTTAGATATTTTTAGAAGAGCTCATATGGCATTAGACAAATGGTCTACAACTCAACATAGACCCATGTGTTTTTTCAAATATAAGAAGAGCCCTGCTGGATCAGACCAAGGGTCCATCTAGTCCAGCACTCTGTTCACACAGTGGCCAACCAGCCATCGGCCAGGGATGAGCAAGCAGGACATGGTGCAACAGCACCCTCCCACCCATGTTCCCCAGCAACTGGTACACACAGGCTTATTGCCTCAAAAACTGGAGATAGCACACAACCATCAGGGCTTGTAGCCCTTGATAGCCTTCTCCTCCAAGAATTTATCCAACCCCCTTTTGAAACCATCCAAATGGGTGGCCATCACAACATCTTGTGGTAGTGAATGCCATAATTTAACTATGTGCTGTGTGAAGAAGTCCTTCCTTTTATTTATCCTGAATCTCCCACCCATCAGCTTCATGGGATGACACTGAATTCTAGTAGTTTGAAAGAGGGAGAAAAATGTGACAGGAAGAACTTGGGGTTTCTTAAATTTAAAAAAAAAGCAGTGAGGGAGAAAGCAAAACTTACAGATCTATCCATCCCTATGACCTCATGTGTATACGATAGGGTCATAAACACAACAGAGAGTATTGTGGAAATTTCAAGACGTTGCAGATTTACGGTGGCATAATCTTTCATAGATTCTCAAGACACAGGAAATCATGTGCTCCAATGGCCTTTATTTGGCAGGGAAATTCCCCATTTAATGGTCTTTGGCCCCAGGGAAATCACTATCCTGGGTTTGACCTATTTTTCTTTCTTTTTTTGCCTCGTGGGGGATGCCTTGTTAAAACCTTAGCATGAATTGCAGGGGCTGTCATTCTTCAGGGTTCCGCCCCTCCTTGGAGTCAAGCAGAAGTTAATTCTGTGAGTGGGGTAGCTGGATGGCTCTTGGTTGCCTCTACTGCACTTCTAGGTAAATGCCTGCTCATGAGGAATGCCATAAGGTACCATGCAGGGCAAAGCTTGCCTTTGGACACTGCAGCCACTGAGGACTGTTCATGCAATCACAGAAGTTGAAAGGTGTCTTAAAGGACATCTAGTCCAACCCCCTGATCAATGTAGGACCTGCAATTTATCAATTATTATTTAATTAATTTATACCCCACCTATATACACACAATACCCTAGGCTGCATACAAGATAAAACCATTTAAACAAGACAAAAAATAATGTATTATTATTATCCCACCTATATACACAATACCCTGGGCTGCATACAAGATAAAACCATTTAAACAAGACAAAAAATAATGTATTATTATTATCCCACCTATATACACAATACCCTGGGCTGCATACAAGATAAAACTATTTAAACAAGATGAAGATGATCAATAAAATAGCGTAGGCAGCATAAAAATGTTTTTTAAAAAATAATTTAAAAAGATAAAACGATTGATAAAACCATACAGCACGAAAAGAACATTTATCGGTCAGCAACACGTTGCTAAAAAGAGAAGGCCTGCCAGAATAATAGAGTCTTGAATGGCATTTTAAAGGCATTCAAAGAAGTCAGCAGGCACAGTGTAAAGATTTTAAAACCAGTGCTATATAGGATGACCATGTGAAAAGGAGGACGGGGCTCCTGTAGCTTTAACTGTTGTATTGAAAAGGGAATGTCTGCAGGTGTCATTTGTATATATGGAGAACCTGGTGAAATTCCCTCTTCATCACAGCAGTTAAAGCTGCCCTCTTTTAAATCTGGTCACTCTAGTATAGCTCCTGCAGCTTTAACTGTTGTGACGAAGAGGGAATTTCACCAGGTTCTCCATATATACAAATGACACCTGCTGAAATTCCCTTGTCTATGCAACTGTTAAAGATACAGGAGCCCGGTCCTCCTTTTCATATGGTCACCCTAGCCTCAATGAAAACGTCAACCCAGTGTTTGGCAGCTGGAAAAAGGTGGGGGGGGGGAAACCATCTTAGGCATTATCAGGAAAGGAATTGAGAATAAAACTGTCAATATTACACTGCCTTTATATAAATCTATGATACGACCACACTTAGAGCATGTCTAAACTAGCCATTAAATCCAGGCTGGTCTTGTGTGGGTCCTGGGGGCAAGTGGGGACAGCCACGGGTTTGCCACGGGATATCAGGAACCACGGAAAACCCGGTGTCTCCCATGGTTCTGGGAGCATCCCAGGAGCCCTGTCCTCCTTTTCATATGGTCACCCTAGTGTTATAATGTCTCCACGGGATGTCCCCGAGACCAACCTGGCTGCCCTATTTTGTACCAGTTTAGGTTTCCAAATTAAATATGCAGGCAACCCCCAAGTACAGCACATTGCAGAAATCAAGACCAGAGGTTGCAATTACATCATCCCTGGCAAATGGCCATGCAGCTCCTGTTGAAATCAGGGGTGAGCAACACATGCCTCTCCAGATGTTTTGGCCTACAACTCACATCATCCTTCACCGCTGGCTATTCTGGGAGTTGTAGGCCAAAACATCTGTAGCTCAAGTCATCTGTAGGGCCATAAGTTGCTCATTCCTGGTTAAACTCCTCCATCAAAGGAAAGCCCACCACCTCCCAAGGCAGAGAGTTCCACTGCTGAACAGCTCTTACCATTAGGAACCTTCTCTTACTGTTTAGCCAAACTTGGCTTCCTTGCAGTTTCCATCCACCAGTCCTTCTTCCATCAAAGAACAGGTCTGCTCCATCTCTTGTGGGACAACCCTGCACATATTTGTAGACCACTATCTCATCTCCCCTTATTCTTCTCTTCTCCAGGTTGAACCCACCCAACTCTTTCAACCATTCCTCATAGGACTTGGTTGCCAGATCTCTCACTCACCATCCTGGTCACCAGCCTCTGGACATCTTGGAAAGATAGTATAGAGAAATGAGATGTCCTGAGCAAGGAGGAGAAGAAATGGATCCATAAGAGATGGTGTCCCAGCAAGGTCTGGAAGGAGACTAAGGTTTTGCTTTCTATCAACTGCTTTCTCACTGTCTGCAGCTGGGACTTTTCCCTCCTCTCAAGTTGGCACTTGCTCCCAAGGAGACCCTGGATAAAAGGGTCTTCTGTCAACCACGTGGGCATTCTGCCAATAACACTGAGCCTCCCACCTGGCCCTCCACCATCTGGAGAGCCATGGAACAAAGGAGGAGATTCAGGTGTCATTGCAGGGCTCAGGATGAGTTCAAAGGGGTTCTTTTGCACCCCAGGCAGGGCATCCGTCAGATAGGAAGCTTGCACCTGCCCCACATCTCCTGTCGGAGTGGGGTTTGCTACAGTATCCCAACTCACCTCCTCTGAACTTGGTCTCCCCTGAGGTCAGTTTGGCCAAGAGCCTGATAGTTTTCCTCCCAAGGTGCCCTGCTTTGGTTGTATCAGGCCATAGATGCAATGGAGTTCAGGCTATAAGAGGTGATTTATGTCCAGGTAGAGGTCAGAGCACAGGCAGACAGGCAGATTAGAGGATCAGGCAACAAGAGCAGTGGTCAGGATAACAAGCAAGACATCAAACACAGTAAATCAGTCAGGTACACTCCGCACTCCAGAAGCAGAGCTATTAGGCACTCCAAAAGGTCAGGGCATCAATCACAGGCAAGAAACAAGGAGAAGGCAGGATGAACCAAGTTGTGCCACCGGTGGCTGGATTTTCTGTGAAGGCTTTTCAGCCCAAAGCTTGCTGGACCAAAGCTCAGCTGCTGTAATCAAGTCTCCCTTTGCAGAGCCTTGCTCCAGAGGAATGGCTTTCTCCTGTAGAGACCTTTTCTGGAGGTGAGCACTCCTTTGCATAGGAGCCTTATTTGCCTGAGGTGACAATGTCCCCCGGGTATCAGGGAGTTGCTCAGCCTCTGCCTCCTTCCTATCTCTCCTCTCTCATCTCACACTATTGCCCCGCTCGTGCTCTTCGCTCCTCTGATGCCATGTTTCTCACCTGCCCAAGGGCCTCTACTTCCCTTGCTCGGCTCCGTCCATTTTCTTCTGCTGCCCCTTACGCCTGGAACGCTCTTCCAGAACATTTGAGAACTACAACTTCAATCGCAGCTTTTAAAGCTCAACTAAAAACTTTTCTTTTTCCTAAAGCTTTTAAAACTTGATGTTGTGCGGACTTTATACTGTTAGTTTTACCCTACCCTGTGCCTGCTTACCCTACCCTGTGCCTGTTTGCATTCTCTTCCCCTCCTTATTGTTTTACTATGATTTTATTAGATTGTAAGCCTATGCGGCAGAGTCTTGCTATTTACTGTTTTACTCTGTGCAGCACCATGTACATTGATGGTGCTATATAAATAAATAAATAAATAAATAAATAATAATAATAATAATAATAATAATAATAATAGAACGCCTTTCCCCTGACAGGGATGGTCATGCAACCACCTCCCCTGAGGGTTCAGTCCCTGGTCTGGGGTGCCCTGGGTTTCTGGGGGCTCTAGTTCTTCCTCAGAAGAGGACTCTTCCAGTGGTCACCTGATGCAGGGTATATCTTTAACCAAAAGGACCACTATCCTCTTGACCTTTCCATCAGTGGGGATAGGGTCTATTCCAGAGTAAAAGAATGCAGCAGCTGTAGTAGAGCCTTCAACTATATGAAATTGGGGCGGGGGACTCATAGTCTGTATGCAAATACTAAACATGAGCTTTTAAAAGAAATCTGTGAAATGATGGAGGCTATGTGAAAAGTTTTCCATGCATGGCAAGACAAGAGACAGCCTACAACTCAATACCAGTTGCTGAAGGACAACCACTGGAGATGGCCGTTGCCCCCGTGTCCTACTTGTAGACTTCTCAGAGACATCTGGTTGGCACCTGTGGTAAACAGGATTCCGGACCAGAAGGATGTGGTCTGAATGAACAGGGGTTTTTGGTTCCATGCCTTATAGCTCAATGGAACCTCTAGATTCAGAAGCAGAGCACCCTTGAATACCAGTCACTGGAGAACATTAGCAGGAGAGGGAAGTTGTTGAGCACTGGTGAGAACAGGATGGTGGGCTGGATGGACCTTTGGAGGAATGCAGCAGAACTCTTCTGATGGAAGACAGAGATAAGGAGGAAGATGGAGGCTCTAATCCCATACACCAGGGATCAGGAACATGTGGTCCTCCAGATGTTGTCAGAGTGCAACTCTCATCATCCCTCCCTATTGGCTATACTGGCAAGGAGTTGAGAATGGGAGTTGCAGTCCAGCAACATCTGGATGACCACATGTCCCCCAATTCTGCTATACACCTCCAAAGGTTGTTGGATAACCCTAGCCAGCACAGCCAATTCTGAAGAGGGCAGGGTATCTCTTAAGGCAGAACTTGTAAACTGGTGGAGAGCTGTGGTTTTAATCTATGAGATGTTGTGTCAGATGTTGCAACTCCATCTGAGGCTATGCTCGTTCATTTCCCTTTTCCTGTAGCTATATTAACCAGTCCCTCTTGGTATGTGTGGCCAAAATATCTCAGAAACGCCACGTCATTTTCTGGGCACTGTAGACAGGAAACCATGGCTCTCTGTCTCCATATGCCACTGCCACTTTCTGTGCCTGACATTAGTGCCAAGGTCATTGGAATTCACTCAGAAAGACATCGGTGAGAAAACTGCTTACGCACTGAGCAGTTGTCACCTGACCACAACTGGGACTAGTCATTTGATGTTGACACAGCATAACTGTGTCACTGTTTCTCCACCGTGCCTGGGTCCAGCTCCAGCTGAGAGCCCCCTCCCTCCTGCTACCAACTGTCTTTGCAGAGGCCACCAGTGAGGGAGGAAGCAGCAGCCAGGCACCTCTCCACCGTGCCTGGGTCCAGCTCCAGCTGAGAGCCCCCTCCCTCCTGCTGTCTCCTGTAACTGCTGAACTTTCCAACTAAGATTGTAGTGCCTGAATTTGCTTTCCTTTTCCCCCTCCTCCTCCTCCCTCCAAATCCCCTTTCCTTTTGTGTCATGTCTTTTAGATTGTAAGCCTGTGGGCAGGGACTGTCAAGAAATACTTTTGTAAGCCGCCATGAGAGCCTTCTTTGGCTGAATGGCGGCATAAAAAATACTTAAATAAATAAATAAATAAAATAAATAAATAACCATACCATACTTCTTTATTGCGATCCATAGATCCATGAAAAAACAAGAATCAAACATGAAATCATAGAGTTAGAGCTATTATCAACTTTTGCCAAGTAAACCCCCCTCCCTCCTCTCTCTTACCAGCGTCCGTCTGCGGTCCCGCGGCTGCTTCAACTGAGCCTGAGGACTCAAACAGGCTCAGTTGAAGCAGCCGCGGGACCGCGGACGGACGCAGGTAAGGGAGAGGAGGGAGGGGGGTTACCTGGCCCTGCCGCCGTCGCGGCAGGGCCAAGTAAACCCCACTTCCCTTTTTGGCGGAGCTCCGGATCGAGGCGAAGGATCCACCTTCACCTCAATCCGCTCTGCAACGCTCTGCGGGTCCCCCAATCCTCTTCGCCTCCGCCTTAAGGGTAGGCGAAGCCCTCCGCTCCACTCCAGCTTCTCCGGTTCGAGGAGAAGCGGAGCACATCCCTAATTTTTAGCCACCGACAGGTTCTTTAGATAGTCAGCAAGCTGAAGAGGCCCAACGTAATGAACGTGTAATACACTGGGAGAGCAAGAAACATGAGAGTGAGTGCGAAAGTCGCAGAAGGCTCTATCCCACACTTTGTTTAACAGATTTAAAAGCAAAATTCAAGCCCAGATTAAGGAGGAGGGAAGAGGAGAGACCGATTGAAGCTGCCTTCCTGGCAAGAAGCTTGGACCAGCTGTTCACATAGTTGTCCTGAGCCAGACATGGAAGCAGACCTGAGCCCCTCCCAAAAAGACTAACTTCTACACAGCATAACACTTATTACACCAGAATAGGCAGGTGGCTATCATGGTAATTCCAATTCATCCTCCTCTGCTCACGTAGTCCTTTGTGAACAAGAGAAAGAGAGAGAAAGAGGTGGGAGAGGGAGAGGAGAGAGAGAGGTATATGTGTGTGTTGCTGTGGAATGAGCTCCCTAAGGAGGTTCGCTTGGCACCTACATTATATGCTTTTAGACGCCAGGTGAAGACCTTTTTATTCTCCCAACATTTTAACAATCTATAAATACATTTTAACATGGTGTTTTAAATGTGTAATTTTGCATTGCTGCTGTTTTTATCTGGTTGAGCTTTTATATTGTATTTTATATTATGGTTTTATACTGTTGTTTTATACTTTGAATGGTTTTAATTTTTGTGAACCGCCCAGAGAGCTCCGGCTATTGGGCGGTATAGAAATGTAATAAATAAATAAATAATAAATAAATATATCATAGAATTGTTGAATTGGGAGTGACCCCAGGGTCATCTAGTCCAACCCTCTGCAATGTGCAGGGAAACCAATTAAACCATCCATGAGACGTGGCTGTTTAACCCCTTCTTAAAAACCTCTAGAGATGGAGAACCCACAATCTCCACAGGTAGACTGTTCCACTGTTGTACACACAGTATACAACAGTGGAGAGAAAGAAAGAGACCACTGGAGAAAAAGCATATTCCACTCCTTCCTCCTTTCATGTATCAGTAAACTAAGGATGTATGGATTTTGCTAAATCCAATCTAGTCTGTGTCTTATGGACATCTTCTGCTCTATCATTCCCTCAGAAGAATCAGATTTCTTTTAGAATTGGATTTCTTTTTGTATGAGAGTTTAGGGATCTTTTAGGGATGTATGAGTTAGCACAAGTGTGAATTTGCGCAGCCCCATCCCCCAAAAACAATTTGGGGGGAGGGAACTGGTTCACAAGGCCGCAGAACTTTGGGGGGGGGGGAAATTGGTCTGCTGCATGAATTCTAAGGTTGGGTTCATAGAAATCTGAAGCCATTTGAATATGTTGGAGATTTCTCCAACACGCCTGCAATAAACCAATGCACTCTGGAAATGGTCTTTAGCTCTGGGCTACCTGGGCTCTGATATTCACCTACTGCTACCACAAAAGAAGACACTCCGCTCCAAAGGTTCTCCTGGGCATGTTCCCAATTGGCCGAGCCAACACTGAGAGACCGAGCTGCAAATCAGGAAACCTGGGATTGAATCCCACCTTATCTCTGGAATGAAATGAACCCATTTAAAGGCTCATAGGTGACCAGGCAACACGCAAACATCCAAACAGGTTCACCTGGGAAGTAAAGCATCTGAAAGCATAGCAGTTGTTGTGGCATGAGCTGAGGCAAAAGGTCTGACTGTGGAATTCGGGCGGCAATAGGTCTCCCTCATGGCCTCATTTGACATTGTGTTTATGAACAGAGGAAGAAACCTCATATTGAGTTCAGCCACTGGTTCGTCTAACTCAATATTATCTAGCCTTAATGGGCAAATGGCTCCCCAGGTTGTGAGGAAGTATGTCCCAGCATTTTTTAAAACTTGAAAGGACACGTTGCAGGCATTCAATGCAATGAGGGTGACCATATGGAAAAGAGAACAGGGCTCCTGTATCTTTAACAGTTGCATAGAAAAGGGAATTTCAGCAGGTGTCATTTGTATATATGGAGAACCTGGTGAAATTCCCTCTTCATCACAACAGAGAAAGCTGCAGGAGCTATACTAGAGTGACCAGATTTAAAAGAGGGCAGGGCTCCTGCAGCTTTAACTTGTAATGAAAAGGAAATTTCACCAGGTGCTGCATGCCTACAAATGACACCTGCTGAAATTCCCTTTTCAATACAAGATGCAGGAGCCCTGTCCTCCTTTTCATATGGTCACGCTAAGTTACAGACCATCTAGCCCGGGGACAGGCAGAACATGGATCAGAATCAAGTTCTAGTAGTAGATCTCTGGATGATTTTTAGTAGATCAGCAAGAGTTTCTGGTGGATCTGAGCAAAATGGACCCTTTCCCTTTCACCACCCTATTAAGCTATTTGTGAACCACCCAGAGATCTTTGGCTATTGGGAAGTATAAAAATGTAATAAATAAATAAATAAATTCTGGGGGGAGGGGAATTGGTGAACAGTTTTTGGCAGGGGGTGACCTCTGGTCTTGATTGAGTCTTAACAGAATGGGATCAAACTTGCTCACCAAATGGGCCCTCTTCCTTTCACCACCCTATTAGCCTATTTGTGGGGGTGGGACTGGTGAACTGTTTGGGGGAAAGTGACCTCTAGACTTAATTGAGTCCTAACTGAATATGATCAAACTTGCTCATCAAATGGGCCCTCTGCCTTTCACTACCCTATTAGGCTATTTGTGGGGGAAGGGGGGAATTGGTGAATTGTTTCAGTGGGGGGTGACCTCTGGTCTTAATTGAGTCCTAACTGAATAGGATCAAACTTGCTCACCAATTCTTAGGTTGGAATTCACATGTGTGAGTGTGTGAATGAGTGTGTGTGTGTGTGTGTGTGTGTGTGTGTGTGTGTGTGAGAGAGAGAGAGAGAGAGAGAGAGAGAGAGAGAGGGAGACTAATACTTTATGCGTCTGATGCAGTGGACTCCCGTCCATGCAAGCCTCTGCCACAATGTATCTGATAGTCTTCGTATTTCCACAAGACTCCTTTTCTTATTGTTTGTTTATGCCATAACAGACTAACATGGCTAACCTGCTGGAATTTAATTATAGGTGCAAACTAGGTATGAAATGCAGGAATCCGTTGAGTGTCGCTGAAACCTCATTTCTGCATGGTTGGAAGATGTTTTTATTAAAGGGAACTAAGCGAATTACACAGAGTTAAATTTTCTGCAAACACCCGCAATGATACGGATTTGTCTGTTTGTTCAAGGAAACCCACTGTTGCTAACTCCAGCAGTTCCGTAATCTGTTACAAGCTCAACAGAATTAATTTTGTTCCAGATCAGGAGAGCCCCCTGGTGGCCGACTAGAAAGCGAGCCACTTGGGCTCACATTCAGGTGAGCCTTTCAGGTGCTCCTGCAGCTGACGCTCCCAAGGTTCTTCGGAGCACCTGTGAGCAAAATATTGCGCTTCCCAAAGGAAATTGCCCGTCTTGCGCAAGATGTCACCGATGTGTCTGCCGCCCAGCCTTCTGGTGAACAAATCAGCTCGCAGGATTCCCCAGTTGCAGAAGGGAAGAGAAAGAATCTTGAAGTGGATCTCTTTTGCATACGCTTCACCCTGCAAGAGCTTTAAGGGAAAGCGAGCCCCCAATTTCTCTGACGATGAATAAGATGGAGAATTTTAGGTGGACACATTAACATCCGACTCTTGTTCCAAGCACATACTATTTACATTTAAATTAGGGTGCTGCAAACCTACAAATGGCACCTGCTGAAATCCTCCTATTTAAATTTAAATAAGTCTGTGGGCACCAGTTGCTGGGGAACATGGGTGGGAAGGTGCTGTTGCACCATGTCCTGCTTGTTCATCCCTGGCCGATGGCTGGTTGGCCACTGTGTGAACAGAGTGCTGGACTAGATGGACCCTTGGTCTGATCCAGCATCAGGGCTCTGCTTATGTTCTTAGGGTGCCCATATGAAAAGGAGGACAGGGCTCCTGTATCTTTAACCAGTTGTATTGAAAAGGGAATTTCTGCAGGTGTTATTTGTATATATGGGGAACCTGGTGAAATTTCCTCTTCATCACAGCAGTTAAAGCTGCCCTCTTTTAAATCTGGTCACTCCATTTTAGCTCCTGCAGCCTTAACTGTTGTGATGAAGAGGGAATTTCACCAAGTTCTCCATATATACAAATGACCCCTGCTGAAATTCCCTTTTCTATGCAACTGGTAAAGATACAGGAGCCCTGTCCTCCTTTTCATAGGATCACCCTACTTTAACAGTTGCAGAGAAAAGGGATTTCCAGCAGGTGTCCTTTGTAGGCATGCAGCACCGGGTAAAAGTCCCTTTTCATCACAACAGTTAAACCTGCCAGAGCTTCTTTTGTAACTGGTCAAGTGGGCAGGGCTCCTGCAGCTTTACCTGTTGTGATGAAGAGGGAATTTCACCAGGTGCTGCAGGCATACAAATGACACCTGCTGAAATTCCCTTTTCTATGCAATTTTTAAAAATACAGGAACCCTGTCCCCCTTTCCGTATGGTCACCCTAAGAACATAAGAAGAGGGAACCGCCCAGAGAGCTCCGGCTGTTGGGCGGTATGGAAATGTAATAAATAAATAAATAAGAACATACGGACATAAGATCAGACGGAGTTCCATCTAGTCCAGCACTCTGTTCACACAGTGGCCAACCAGCTGTTGGCCAGGGATGATCCCAATGGTCATCCTACCATTGTTACAGAAAGTGGGGGCATCAGCTCTCTACTCCATCCTAGAGCCAATTCTGGGGGGGGGGGGAAGCAAATTCTTCCCACCTGCTTTCTCTACACTGCACAGGATTCTATCAATCTCTGGCAAAGTTAAAGGCATGCAGGCCGTTTTCAGGCCACAGGAAGGCATCTGGATTAACCTCGGAGGCCTCTTCCATTCCTCATGAGAGAGGTGCCTCATTCATGTTCTCCCTAGCTCTTCACTCCCCCCCCCATTCTTGAAACAACTCGATGAGTAAAAGCCAGAGGTCTCCTAACACCTCCTCACACTCTTCGAGTGCCACGAGCTCCAGATTGCTTCGATAGCGTCTCCCCGCTTCGTTTTTCCGTGTCCCACTCCCCACTCCCTCCTCTCAGCATGGCGATCTCTTTGTGGCAGCTCTGTTTGTTTTAAACTGCGTGTGATTGATTTTCTCCTCCCTGCCTGCACATGTGCACGCATCCATGCACAAGTGACTCTTATTATAATATAAATAGATTTAAGCCCAAGAGAAGCGATTACGTTCTCCACCGTCAATCCATTCCTTTCTCACCCCGGCTCAGGATGGTTATTGTCGTGGTTTTAATTTGTTTTTAGCCCGTCCCGCTGCGCTGGAATTGCAGGAGTAGTATTTAAAGAAGTTGGGTTTTGGTGTGTGTGTGTTTGCGTTTGTGCGTGTGTGCGCGTGTGTTCTTCTTCGCCTCTCTGTGTCTTTGAATCAGAGAAGCGTGGGGTGTCGGAACCAGAGAGAGTGCATTTTCTGGCACGATTACGTCAGGTAGTTTCAAAGGAATTTGGATGTTGCTTTGCGGAAGCAAAAAAACAAAAACAATAGTGAAATCTGCTGCTTTCTGCCACCAACTTTGTCATTTGCCAGTTTCTTTGTCCCTGTGTGCTGGGAGGATTGCTATTTTCTGCTTTCTCTTGGTAATAAATCACTTCCACTGTTCTATCCAAGCCTGTCTTGTGCTGAATCAAGCCCGGGGTTTGTCCATGATTAGCACTGTAGAATCAAAGAGTTGCAAGGGACCTCAAAGGTCATCCAGTCTAGCCCCCTCTCCATTAGTACAGGAATTCCATGACTACACCATACCTGATAAGGGGCCATGCAACCGCTTCCTGAAAGCCTGGAACAAAGGAGAGAGTGCCTTTGTTCTGACTCGCTCTGTTCCACTTCCAAACAGCTCATATCACTGGAGGTTGCCTGCTCCGAAAGCAGTGGGATGGTAAATCCTCTCCACGTTTGAAACAGAACTGGTCAGAGCTTCACACCTTGGAGAGCTCCTTTAGAGTTCGGACTGGTTTGGACTGAAACCCAGAGGGGATCCACCACCCCACTGACATTGAAGCCACCAGCCTCCACTGGGTCATCCCATCAGGACGTTCTTCTAACTTTCTAGTCGAAATCCCTTTTCTTGTCATTAGAACCCATTGGCTTGGGTCCTACCTTCTGTAGCAGACACGTATCAATGATGGAGAAAATGCAACCGAAGACACATTTCATCCATCATGGATGTAACAGGCCTACAGATATTTGAAGGCCATTGTATGACCTCTTCGTGGTCCCTTCTCCAGTCTAAACACACATTAGCCTTTCCACATAGGATTCGGTTTTCAATCCCTCAATCCCGAATCCCAAATTGGAGTTAAACAGGGCTGATTGGGCCTGCCTCAGCCTGAATCCGGTTTGGGACTCGATTGGGCCACTTCGGGCCAACAATGGCCAGTTGCTGCTCCACTCTTCTCCTGCCCAGATGTTGGACTTAGCTGAAGCTTCTGCCTGCTTTGGTGAGCCGCCTATCCTCCAAGAGGCTCTGGACTGCCATAGATATACTGCTGTAAACAATAGCAGCATTGTGTCCGCATTTCCTGGGTGCCTGCTTCAGATTTGTTACCAAGGCACCTGAGTTTAATACAGGCTGATTTGGAAAAGCTGAATCAGCCTGTGAGTCAAATCAGGGGAGGAGGGTGTACAACCTTAGTCTCCAAGACCTATTAGCCAGCAATGCTCAAAGGTCTGGCGATTAGGCCAAGGAATGAAAGTATGAATGCCTGCATCATAATAGGCTGATACCCGTCTTTCCCAAGTTGGCGGCCTCCAGATATTTTGGACTTCAGCACCTATCAACTCCAGCCAGCATGGCCAATGGTCGGGGATGCTGGAGGTTGTGGTGGAAAACCTCTAGAGGGCACAAGGTTGGAGAAGGCTGCCTCATACAAATTTGTGATGCCACCATATTTGGAATACTGGGCGTACTTCCGGTTGCCCCATCTCAAGAAGGACAATACACATGGACAGAGGGACAGAGGGCTTTCCCTATAATGACCAGCAAAAGCATTGGGGGCTTTTCTTAGCTACCTCCATTTTCAGAGGCAGTATGACTATGTTCCCCAGTTGCTGGGGAGCATGGGCAGTAGGGCACTTTTGCACTTATAACCCACTTGTGGATTTCCCATGGCCAGCTGGTTGGTCACTGTGTGAGCAGAATGCTGAGTTAGATGGACCCTTAGTCTGATCCAGCATCAGGGCTCTTCTGAAGTTCCCACTAAACTCAATGGGGGTTGTTTTTGAGCAGAGATTTATAGGATTAGCATTGGGGTGTGTGGACATGATAGATCACCCTTCCCCAATTTGTCCTTATGTAGGGTAACCCTATGAAAAGGAGGACGGGGCTCCTGTATCTTTAACAGTTGTATTGAAAAGGAAATTTCAGCAGGGGTCTCTTGTATATATGGGGAACCTGGTGAAATTCCCTCTTCATCACAGCAGTTAAAGCTGCCCTCTTTTAAATCTGGTCACTCTAATATAGCTCCTGCACCTTTAACTGTTGTGGTGATGAGGGAATTCCACCAGGTTCTCCATATATAGAGCCTCGTGTGGCGCAGAGTGGTAAAGCAGCAGTTTCTGCAGCCGAAACTCTCCCCACGACCTGAGTTCGATCCCAGCGGAAGCTGGTTTCAGGCAGCCGGCTCGGGTCGGCTCAGCCTTTCATCCTCCCGAGGTTGGTAAATTGAGTACCCAGTTAGCTGGGGGAAAGGTAATAGCGGCTGGGGAAGGCAACGGCAAACCACCCCGCTTTAAGGCCTTGCAAGAAAACGTCAGCGAAACCTGAAGTCCCTCCAAGAGTCAGTAACGACTCAGTGCTTGCATGAGAGGTTCCTTTCCTTCCTTCCTCTCTATATATACAAATGACACCTGCTGAAATTCCCTTTTCTATGCAACTGTTAAAGATACAGGATCCCTGTCCTCTTTTTCATAGGGTCACCCTACCTTATGTTCTTGTAGTGTCTCCCTGAAGTGCTAATGAAGCAAGAAAGGCTGTGCTTGCCCCTTCCAACAACCTGTATGGTTAGGCACCAATGGGTTGCACTGGGATATCTATTCAATCACACCAGAGCCACCACTGAGAAGACCCTGCTTTGATATTCCATCAATTTAAATTTCTAAAGGCCTCCTCCCTTGGTCTTAATGGGTAAGGAGAAATGCATATAAGGCAAGACAGTCTCTATTTTGATGCCTAAATAGAGGCTGAACTCTTGGATTCACGTTTTAAGACGTGCCACACATTTTTAGCAGTGGCAAAGTTGGTTACTGGAGACAGACTAGCAGGGTTGAGGCTGCAGAGGGTAGATTCTGTGCACGTCTGACAATAATTGTTTTCTTAAATGAGTTTCTCTTTCCTTTTATAAAAATATCTATAAATTCGCCTCCATACAGTTTACATTTCCTGCTGTGGAGACAAATACTTTAATTATAATTTTTTTTGGGGGGAGAGAGTGTGTGAGAGAGAAAGGGGGGGGGATATTCCTACCATACAAAGCGAGGGGGGATGAAAAAAGCCTCGCTGAAAATAAAGCCAGATCGCAGCATGAAGGGCTTGAAAAACAACAGAAAGGGGGAAAGAGAAACAGAGCGTATGAGGGGAAAAGAAAGTCTGCCGTGGAGGAAAGAGCTGGAATGTTATGACTGAATATTCTAAATTGCCTGCTGGCAGATTAATTTATTTTTTTTAAAGCAAAATGCCAGATGAGCAGCAGGCCTAGTGGTCACATCTTCTGAAGTGGAAGGCCTCCAGTTGAATCCCAAAGAGAGGAGAACATGGTGTGATTTATCTATTTAAAATATTCAGACACCCTGCATTCCCCTTGCCTGGTTTCTTCTTTGTCTTCACGCTGTTGCCATCTTGTAACACACATACACACCCCATGCTTAAAAGTACAATAAAGCAACCAGCTGGACTTGCGCAGACCATCTGAGCGCTAGGACTTTATTGCTCAGTAGCCACCTGGCCTTCTGTCTGGGCTCCTGGCCGCTCCCTCCCAGCTGCTCCCCCCCCCCCACTAGCCATGAAGTCTACTGGGTGTCCATTGGACTCTACCCTCCCAGCCTCTCTCCCATTGGTTTAGCAATGAGATGTTTCAATGCTAGCTGTTACCAGCTGTGTTTATATATCCTGTTGCTTAGCAACACAAAGTTCTTCTCATAGCTCAGATCTTCCAGCATGTCATAACCTCCAGCATATAAAGTTCTGTGCCATGCATTGCCATGTATCACCTTAGCATTATATATTAGGGTGACCATATGCAAAGGAGGACAGGGCTCCTGTATCTTTAACAGTTGCATAGAAAAGGGAATTTCAGCAGGTGTCATTTGTATATATGGAGAAACTGGGGAAATTCCCTCTTCACCACAACAGTTAAAGCTGCAGGAGCTATACTAGAGTGAGTAGATTTAAAAGAGGGCAGCTTTAACTGCTGTGATGAAGGGGAAATTTCATCAGGTTCTCCATCTATACAAATGACACAAGCAGAAATTCCCTTTTCAATACAACTGTTAAAAATACAGGAGCCCTGTCCTCCTTTCCATGTGGTCACCCTAAGAACATAAGAAGAGCCCTGATGCTGGATCAGACCAAGGGTCCTTCTAGAACAGCACTCTGTTCACACAGGAGCCCTGTCCTCCTTTTCATATGGTCACCCTAGTCTTGCAGCCATATATATATATATATATATATATATATATATATATATATATTAGGGTGATCATATGAAACAGAGGACAGGGCTCATGTATCTTTAACAGTTGCATAGAAAAGAGAATTTCAGCAGGTGTCATTTGTATGCATGTCGCACCTGCTGATATTTCCTCTTCATCACAACAGTTAAACCTGCAGGAGCTATACTGTAGCTATACTGTGACCAGATTTAAAAGAGGGCAGGGCACCTGCAGCTTTAACTGTTGTAATGAAGAGGGGATTTCACCAGGTTCTCCATATATACAAATGACACCTGCAGAAATTCCCTTTTCAATACAACTGTTAAAGATACAGGAGCCCTGTCCTCCTTTTCATATGGTCACCCTAATATATATCCAACAATTCTGTAACCAACACAGCTTACAAAAGCCAAATGGAACAATCTAAAAAGATCAATCCAAATTTAAAGTGCCATTTTGAAAGAAATAGCAGCAGCAATAAGAAAACAGACAGCCATGAAATGCTTGGAAAAACAAAACTGTTTTAACGTTGCACCAGAGAGACAGACAGAGAGAGAGAGAGAGAGAGAGAGAGAACGGGTAATATAAAAAATACTGCACCAGTCAAAAACCTTCTATGCAATGTAATTGGCAGTGGAATAATTCCTAGCTGTCTTTTTTAATCTTCTGAGACGTACTTTGCAAATTTGTGAAGCACAAAAGAGAACCTTCCAGTTGTGCCTGATGAAGAGCCCTGTGTAAGATGGAAATCTTGCATATGCTTTAGACGGACAGAGTCGTGTTTGAGAATACATGGTTTTTCTCCACCTTCAATGGAAAACGAAGGACGTACAGCGTGCTTTTTGCAGCCCTGCAGTGCCCCCATGTGGCTGACAAATGAACTAAAAGCAGGAAGACTTCTCAGCAATTCAGCCATCACTATTGGGGAGTGGCAGATTTGCTAATAACACCCACCTCTAATCAGCTTTCAGTCACCAACTTTGCAGTAACCTTAAGCAATGGTAGCTTGTAAAGAGACAAATCAGGGCTTGTTTGGGCTGACACCACCACGAAACCGCTTTTCAAGGCACCAAAGCAGAAGCTGCTTCCATTCACTTTCACTTCCACTTCCATCTACAGTCAGGGCGAGTTCAAGAAATATGCCATTTTGTTTCAGCGTTTTGGTCACTGCCTTTTTTTTGTTCTTTTTATCAATTCTCCTTTAAGTGTTGGGTGTTAAGGAGGAGGAACTTTTCCTAGTACGCAAATAGCAGTGATAAGTAGGGGTGTGCACGGACCCCCCACTCCGCTTCACTTTCAGATCCGCCATTTTCGGATCGGGCCGCTCCGCCCCGCCCCCACTCCGCCTGTGCCCACTCCGCTCCACTCCGAGCTCCGGATCCGGATCGGAGCTCCGTTCCCCCCCCCCCATAGGGGAGGTTACCGGGCGGCGACGGCGGCAGAGCCCAGTAAGGGACCAAGGGAGAGGGGGACCTTACCTGCCTCCATCCGCGGTCCGTCGCCGTCTTCAGTTGAGCCCGCTGTTCCACCAGGAAGTCTGGGCCGCAAGCGGCCCAGAATTCCTGCTGGAACCACGGGCTCAATTGAAGACGCTGACGGACCATGGACAGAGGCAGGTAAGGGAGAGGAGGGCAGGGGGGGATTACCGGGCCCTGCCGCCGTCGCCGCATGGGCGACAGCGGCAGGGCCCGGTAAACCCCACTTACCTTTCCGGCGGAGCTCCGGATCGAGGCGAAGGATCCGCCTTCACCTCGATCTTCTTTGCCACGCTCTGCCGACCCCCCAATCCTCTTCGCCTCTGCCTTAAGGGCAGGCGAAGCCCCCCACTCCGCTCCTGCTTCTAGGGTTCGATTAGAAGCGGAGCACATCCCTAGTGATAAGTAAATCTTCCATCAGTTTGGTTTTGTCACACAGCTATATAATGCACAGGGACATTTCTGGGTGAGGAGGTATTCATCCCAGAGTGCCTCAAGTTGCAGGAAGCCAGATTCCGGCTGGACATTGAAAGAAACTTCCTGACTGTTAGAGCAGTACAACAGTGGAAACAGTGACCTAGGGAGGTGGTGGTAGAGTGACCCTATGAAAAGGAGGACAGGGCTCCTGTATCTTTAACAGTTGCATAGAAAAGGGAATTTCAGCAGGTGTCATTTGTATATATGGAGAACCTGGGGAAATTCCCTCTTCGTCACAACAGTTAAAGCTACAGGAGCTATACTAGAGTGACCAGATTTAAAAGAGGGCAGGGCTCCTGCAGCTTTAACTGTTGTGATGAAGAGGAAATTTCACCAGGTTCTCCATAGATACAAATGACACCTGCTGAAATTCCCTTTTCAATACAACTGTTAAAGATACAGGAGCCCTGTCCTTTTCATATGGTCACCCTAGGTGGTGGGCTCTCCCACACTAGAGGCCTTCAAGAGGCTGCTGGACAGCCATCTGTCAGGGATGATTTAATATGGGTTCCCGCATTGAGGAGGGAGTTGGACTCAAAGGGCTTAGAGCCCCCTTCCAACTCTACTATTCTATGATTCTACCAGGCCAGGTAATCGAAGGGGCTCAGACAGCAGTCCTTAACATGAGAATTTGAGTGTTACAAATGTGAGATCCTGTTTACAACTGTGATGTCTACATCAAGTTCTTCTGGGGCTCTGATCTACATCAGAACACAACAGAACCCATGACCTAGGGAGGTGGTGGGCTTTCCCACACAAGAGGCCTTCAAGAGGCAGTTGGGCAGCCATCTGTCAGGTGTGCTCTAGGGTGGATTCCTGCATTGAGCAGGGGCTTGGACCAGATTCTGGCTGGACATCAGGAAAAACTTCCTGACTGATAGAGCAATACGACAATGGAACCCATGACCTAGGGAGGTGGTGGGCTCTCCCACCCTAGAGGCCTTCAAGAGGCAGATGGACAACCATCTGTCAGGTGTGCTCCAGGGTGGATTCCTGCACTGAACAGGGGGTTGGACTTCTAGGAGCCTTGTGAGATGCCACCTCCATCACTCCTTCCTTCATCCCTTCAAAGCACTCTTCTGTTGAAAGACTCCTGGAGTCAGTTATGAGCATCAATGATTAGGAGCTCTCTGCCTTCATGTATGCAATCCAAAATGCCACGGGATACAAGGAAAAGAATTAGCTAGGAGGAGGTGGGGGGAAGCATGATCATGACTCATCATGACTTAGATAAGCCACGATGGACCGCAGTGATCAAGTGAAGCAGTTCACTGACTCTCAGCCTAACCCACATCATAAGGTTGTTGTGAGGATCAAACGGAAAGGAGGAAGACCACGTAAACTACCTTGGATTCCTTGTAAGAGGTGGGGGAATGGTGGGATGTAAGTGTAATAGTAAATGCAATAAAAATTAGGGGTGCGCTCCGCTCTGTTTCGGATCCCCGAATCCAAAGCAGAGCGGGCAGTTCCGGAGTGAATCGGGGGAGATGCAAAGCGGTTCGGAATGGTCCGAAGCGATTCCGACCGTTCCGAAGCTCCAGATCCCAGGTAAGTGGGGGAGGGGAGCTCACCTGGCTCCCCCATCCACCGCAGTCCGTGCAGTTCGGGCGCAATCCGGGCAGCGGTTTCAACTGAGGCCCAGGCCTCAAGGTGGAAGCAGGCCACGCCCTGTTTCCACCTTCAGGCCTGGTCCACAGTTGACGCCTCCACCCAGACCACAACGGACGCAGGTAAGTGGGAGGGGCTTACCTGGCGTTGACGGCAGCCATGCAGCAACGACGGAGACAGTGTAAAAGGTTGTCACACAGAGGAGGGCCAGGATCTCTTCTCGATCCTCCCAGAGTGCAGGACACGGAATAACGGGCTCAAGTTAAAGGAAGCCAGATTCCAGCTGGACATCAGGAAAAACTTCCTGACTGTTAGAGCAGTACGACAATGGAACTAGTTACCTAGGGAGGTTGTGGGCTCTCTCACAGTATAGGCCTTCAAAAGGCAGCTGGACAACCATCTGTCGGGGATGCTTTAGGGTGGATTCCTGCATTGAGCAGGGGGTTGGACTCGATGGCCTTGTAGGCCCCTTCCAACTCTGCTATTCTATGATTCTATGATTCTATGAAGTGGGGAAGGGGGCAAAATGGGCTCCGAATCTCAATTTGGCCCTCCGGATCTCACTCCAGGTCCGGTTCTGGAGCGGATCGGGGTCGGGTCGGATCGACCCAAAGCAGTTCGGGGGGGGGGGGTGCACAGCCCTAATAAAAATGATCAGTGATTTTGCAAGATTTTTATTTGTAAGTTAATACCCATACCCCCCCCCCACACACACACTTTTAGGCCTTCTGAGATTTAAAGTGTTTTTGTTTTGCTTTCAATTTAAAATGTATGTTTACTTCGAGCAACGGAAGCAGTTGTACTTAATATAGAATACCTACATCTCAAACACATTAAGCTACATTTGCCATCTGGAGAAGCCGTTTCAAATGGGATGAAAAAGAAAGCTAATGTATGCTAGCAGACACGAACGCGTGGCAGCAAATAAAAGGCACTCCAGAGATCTCCCCCAAAATGAAAAATGAAAAAAAAGACAGGGCTGGTGACCCCAAAACTGGGTGAGTTCAAACATATGCTTTCCCCAGGCACAGAACCTATTTTTACCTCGCGGAAGTGATGTTAGCCTGAGCTCTTAGGGTTGTCATTCTTCTGGATTCACCTTGTCTTGTTCCCCTAGATGCTAAAGCTCTGAGTGGCAGAAAGTTGCATTTCATGTTTAATGCGCGAATGCAGGCATTAAGCGTCCATGGAGTGCACAAGTGGCCATTTCTGGTAGTGGTAAGGCTTGTTTTGAACAATTCATAAAAGATTGTAGAGTAATGTTGTTGTTTTTTCTAGCGTGCCTTTATCCTAAAGAATGGGCACCATCTTGGTTTTTAAAATGGCAGAGGAAAATGCTCTTGGAGAGTAAACAGGGCTCGTGTCAGTGCTTGGTATCTTTGGGCAGCCACCTGGCCCCCCATGTCTGGGAAAGGCCCACCACTGTCCCACAATTCCCCTGACTTAGCATTGCTCAGGTTGGTCCTAGCCCAGCTTCAGGACCAAAGGATAAACCAGGAGGCAGACTCAAAGATCAAGCTGGGACTTGCGAGCAACTCAGAACTGAAGGCCAAACCAAGAAGCAGAAGGTGTTTATACTGCTTCCTGACCAATGGCTGCACGAGTGGGCGGAGTCCATCCAGGGCTGGAAGAGTCTTCACTGAGAAGGCCACCACCTGCAGTTCAGTGGCTCACCACATGGGGCAGCAGTCCATGAATCCGATATTCCTGAGGCACCGCCGAGTAAACTCACCAAGACCCACTGATGGAGGAGGGGCCCCAGCAGAGAACCCTTTCCCCAGAGTCCCTTTCCCCTGGAGGTGCCTTTGAAAGGAAATGAGTAATGTAGACAGTATGGAGCTTTTAACAGGATCTCCAAGACTTATCTTTGATAAGTAGGGGTATTCCAAGCAAGTCTCGGTTTTCACCTGTGAAATATTGGAGGACATGTTGAGTTGCTGTTAAGGGCATTACAGCAGCCTTAACCAGGTCAGTTGGCAACCCTAGGCAGACAGATTAGTCTGCCCAGGCTTACTCCATTTTATACTGTTCTTTAAGAAGGATCACCGTGAGGTTCTTAGAATCATAGAACAGTGGCATTGGAAGGGATCACAAGAGTCATCCATACAAACTTTTGCAATGTGCAAGGTGTCTGTCCAGCCTTTTCTGAAAAACCTCCAGAGATGGAGAACCCATAACCTCCGAAGGTAGACTGTTCCACTGTTGTACAGAACTTAGCATCAGGAAGGTTTTCCTTATATTTAATCAAAATCTAGGTCGCTGTAACTTCTACCCATTATTTCAGGTCCTTCCATGTAGACCTTCACATTCCCCCAGTCCCATGCAACACCCAAAGACTTGGCACATGGCCTCTGAGCAGAGCCCAAACTCCAGGAACAGAGTTTCCTAGGAGAAGCAATTGCATGAGACTATAAGGAGGCCCATGGCCCATGAACCTCCCAGAGAGCTTCGGCTGTGGGGCGGTATATAAATGTAAATAAATAAATAAATTGCCAGAGGCTGCTGAGAGAACATGATGGCCACCACCACCTCCTTCCTCTCTTTCCCCTAGCCCAGTAACTAACAATCAAAGGTGCTCTGCCTCTGATGATGGAAGATCCATTTAACTTATTGCCAATTACAAAAAAGATCAGCTGGTTTTCCTCTGGATCCATCCACCGGCTTCTCATCCTTTCTCAGCCATCCTCAATCTGGTGCCCTCCAGATGTTTTGGATTTCAACACGTATCAGCCCCAGCCAGTGGTCAGGGATGCTGGAAATCATTACCCAACAACATCTGGAGGTCACCAGGTTGGAGAAGGCTTGTTCAAACCATCCCTGCCACCAGCTGTTCTTCCAGCCTCTGAGTGGTTGCATTTTGTGTGTGTGTGTGTGTGTTGTGTATTACATGGGGTTTTATTTTGAAATGAAGTTTTAAAATGCAAGCACCAAGAAGGAAGGGTCCGTATAACAATGCAACAAGATCATTCATTAAGGAGAAAAGGAAACTCACTGATCACAGTCCTTGGTATTACATGGGTACCCTTGTGGGCAGGCCCGGCGCTTCCATAGAGGCCAGTTAGGCGGCTGCCTAGAGCGCCAAATTCGGCACCCCCGGAAGTCGCCCTCCCACTCCCAGAGCCGCTCCATGTTCCCAGAGCTCCATGTTCCCAAGCCGGGACGCTGGGGGGAGGGAAGGAACGGCTCCACGTTCTGACTTCCGGCGCACGCCGAAAGTCAGACGTGGAGCCATCTGACTGCCTTCCCCCAGCTTCCCGGCTTGGTTTTGGCTGGGGGCTCCCAGCCAAAGACAAGCCAGGATGCTGGGGGGGTGGGGGTGGCAGCGAACGGACAGAACTGGAGCTGCCCGCCCACCCCACCGCAGCGTCCTGCCAAGCCAGGAGGACTTCAGGCGAGGGACAGGCAACCTGTCTCCGCCCACCTGGGTGGGAGGGATACGGTGGGGTCGGGGGTTGTGAAAGCAGCTCACCTTGCCTAAGGCGCAAAAAAGCCTGGCACCGGCCCTGCTTGTGGGGTTGTGACTTTTTCCTGGATGGAGAGAGAATGATAGAGACACCCATGACATGGGGGGGAAATGTTTTGAAAACACAGAACCAAGAGAGCAATCATTTTGAATTGGAGACAGATTGGAAAGGGTGGTTTGCTCTCTCGGTCTGTTTTAAATCTCAAAGCTTCCTCAATCCGGGGCAGTGACAGTAGGAGCCGCAGCGACGGACAGGACCGGAATTGGCCATTTCCCTCTTTTCTAGCATACTTCTCTTCCAGCATCCAGTTTTGGCATCACCCTCAATTCTCCCCCCATTTCCTCATCATTTGCATTTATTGGTGCACTTGCAAAACTAGAAATGGACACCATTTTCAAATGTCAGGATCAAGCCCCCCCCACTTGCTTCACAGTGTGATAAGGCCAGCCCCACTGTGTTAGGAGGAGGAGGAGGGAGAGAGAGAGAGAGAGAGAGAGAGAGAGAAAGAGAAGGGGTGGCAGAGGGGGGAGGGGGGGTGGGGTGGCAGAAGGAGAGGGAGAGAAGAAGGGGGAGAGAGAGGGGGCAACAGAGAGAGGGGGTGGTATGAAGGGGAAGAGAGAAACAGGTGGCATAGAGAGAAGGGATGTCAGAAAGAGAGAGGCGGGGAGGGAGAGAGAGAGAGAGAGAGAGAGAGAGAGAGAGAGAGAGAGAGAGAAGGGGTGGCAGGAAGGGAGAGTGAGGGCATGGTTAGACCTACCGATGGAGGGGAGGGATCTAGCGATATGATGATCGCAAGATCCTCCCCCTCAGTCTACACGGGGCACACAACGTCCCAGGAGGGAGAGGACATCACGTCCACCATTTGGTGTTTGTTTTTATCGAAAATGAGCACAGGAGCGCTCCAGCGATCAAGGTAATCTTTTAAAAAACAAAAACCTCTTGCTACCCACACTCTACCCCCGATGGGCACAGAGCTCCTGAGGAGCTCTGTGTCTCGTGTCCAGTTCCCGGCTCCTCGTGGTTACTTGCAAGGAGCTGGAACGAAACCAGGACGGCGGCCCACACTTCCTGCGGTCCTGGGACGATCCCGAGACTGCGGGGAAAACCAGGATTAAAGCCGTCCCGGTTATCCTGGAGAAATGGAGGGATCTTCCCTCCCTGCCCCTGGGATCCCCTGCGCATCATGTGGATGCACAGGGGTGATCCGCAGGATATCCCATCATCTAGACATGCCCTGAGAGGCACAGGAAGAAAGGGAGAGAGGGATGGCAGTGAGAGAACTGGTGACAGAAAAAGAGCGGGGGGTAGAAATAAGGAGAGAAAAAGAAGGGATGACAGAGAGAGAGAAAAGATGGCAGGAATGGGGAGAGAGGGGGCGGCAGAAAGAAAGAGAGAGGAGAGGGTGGCTGCCTCCTCTCTCTTGGCCCTGTGTCCCAGCCACTGTTGGCTTCAACACGGCCTACCAGTGGCATGTTGTCCCCAAGAGATTACCCACAAGCCAATGCGGCCCTCGACAGAAGAAGGGTTCTCCACTCTTGTGATAAAGAAATGAAAAAACGCAACCCGCTCATCCCCTACTTACTGCGCAATGTTCTGCCTGTCTTCTCAGCCCCTTGCCTTCAGACAAGCTCACTTCCAAGGAAGTCTGCCTAGGCATGCAGCCTGATGCTTGGGATGAGAATCACGTTTTCGTTGCATTCCCACATTACATTCGGCTCCCTTTTTGGCACTGAGATCTCTACAGATTGCATTTCCTCCACCCCTTCTTCTTCTCCTTTATTCCTTCTTTTCCTTTTCCTTTTCCTTTTCTTGAAGCGCCTTTGCGGAGTTGCTCTCAGACAGCTTGGAGTTGTCATCCACGCGCCCATCTCCCAGCCAACGTGAAGTTGCGGCTTTCGCAGCAAGATGGAAAGGAACCGTCACATTCCCTCCGCCAGGGCAGATCAGTCTGGATGCTGTCATCAGCCTCAAGGCCCCTTCTAAAATATTTAATTTTGCAGTGATGAATTGGCAGATTGTTTGAAAAAGGCAACAAAGAAACAAGAGGCACGGGAAGGGGGAAACTAGACATTTGCAATCTGTTGCGTTGCCCCTGTGCCAGGATTAGAGCATCCTCAACAAGAAGAAAGGAGGTTTGGGGCCTCTAGCTCCTCCCAAGTTGAAATACAAGGCTTTTAAGATATGACGGCCCCAAATTGGTGCATAATTTTAGAAGTGGTCCCTAGTGAATCTCAACTACCCGGGGAAGGAAAGGGAAGCAGCCGTTCTATACGGATAGATCAGGGCTAGGCAACCTGGTGCCCTCCAGATGTTTTGGACTACAACATCCATGATCCCTGACCATTGGCCTTGCTGACTGGGGCTGATGGGAGTTGCCATCAAAAACACTTAGAAGGCCCCTACACTCGACTAATAAAGCTAATTGGTTGACAATATGTCATGAAGGCATAAGCATCGAGCAGACTGCTTTAGAGGTATTCGGGCTGCCTGTCCGGAGTGGGACATTCCCAAAGCTTTGGAGCTGTTACAGAAATGATTTGTTTCCGTTCTCTGCATGCCAGGGATGTATGAGAATTTTGATTTTGCTCGCAAAAGATGCGAGCACCCCCTGTTGGCGCCGCCGAATGTGAACACAAGTTCATCTCCGTTGAGAATATCTGCAAGTTTTCGGACGTGTGCGCGCTTTCATAGAATCATAGTATAGCAGAGTTGGAAAGGACCTACAAGGCCATGGAGTCCAACCTTGCTGCTCAATGCAGGAATCCACCCTAAAGCATCCCTGACAGATGGTTGCCCAGCTGCCTCTTGAATGCCTCTAGGGTGGGAGAGCCCACAACCTCCCTAGGTCACTGGTCCCATTGTCGTACTGCTCTAACAGCCAGGAAGTTTTTCCTGATGT
Source organism: Elgaria multicarinata webbii (assembly GCF_023053635.1). Classification (NCBI taxonomy): domain Eukaryota; kingdom Metazoa; phylum Chordata; class Lepidosauria; order Squamata; family Anguidae; genus Elgaria; species Elgaria multicarinata. The sequence continues at coordinate 9,887,184 of NC_086189.1, forward strand.
CCAGCTGGAATCTGGCTTCCTTTAACTTGAGCCCGTTATTCCGTGTCCTGCACTCTGGGAGGATCGAGAAGAGTGCAGGACTCTCATCTCGTTCCCAATTCCCAGCTCAGTTTGTCCAAGTTTCCTCTCTAGACTGAGGCCCTTTCTACACCTCCTGGCCTTCCGGGAGGGAGGGGGAAGGATCTTGCGAGATTCTGCTCATGAGGTTCTCCCTCTGGATCCATCCACATGCATGACATCCCGGGAGGAAGAAGGGTTGTATTGGCAGCTACTTTTTTCTTTTCTTTTTTGAAGGGGAGATGAGTGCAATTGCACTCCAACAAAACTGTAATTTTTTTAAAAAAAAACAATGACCCCACTTCCCCACCCCCAGATGGGCACGGAGTGCCCAAAGAGCTCTGTGCCTGTTTCCCACCTCCTCACGTTTAGTTGCGAGGAAGCAACATGAAGAAGGAACAGGTGGACAAACATCTCCCTCAGTCCTGGGATGGTCCCAGAACCACAGAAAACCCAGGAAATACCCAGTTTCCGGTTCCCCGGGTTGAATCCAGCATCCCCTGTGTGTCCTTTGGATGCACAGGGCCAACCCCAGGACGACCCCAGGAAAAAATCAATGGTGTAGAAAGAGCCCGAATCAACTTCACTGCAGCCTACGGAGGAAAGTTGTGCAAATTAGAAAATGTACAGAAATTTGGAGGAAATTTGCACAACTCTCCTGTTCGGTCGCTGCTCAACTTGCGCAAATTCCCTGTTCCCACAGAGCAAGCCGGGAACACAAACAACAACAAGAATTCAAAACCAGAGGAGCAGCAGGATGAGATTTGGAAAATTTGGGCCATCTCGATCCTTGCTTGCGCACTCATCCCGAAATGCATACAGTCTTGAACCTCCCACAGGTAAGGTCTCTGTGAAAGGTGGAAGAGAGAGGGGTGAGTGCATGCTTAATGAATGACAGCTCTAAGTTTCCACCAAGAAATGGCTTTATCGTGGCTCTCCGACAATAGAGCATTTAAAGGCGATGTTGATGCAACATATCAGCTGTTGCCATGATTCAGTGTTTTCTCAAGTTGGCTCCGATCTGAAGTAGGATATTCCCAAAGCTTTGGACTGGTTATAGAGGTGGTTAATTTCGTTTCGGTGCATGCTAGGGGTGCGTGAGAATTTTGCAAATTGGTGCAGCACCTATTTGTAAGTTGAACCCATGCACCTAATTTTCTGCAAATTTGCCAGCAGGTTACCCAGGAAAACCTCTGTCTTGCATGTCATGTTCTTGGAAATTGTTCCCCAAACCACAGAGGATGTCTGACATTCCTTTAAAAACAAACAAAATGCAGATTTTAAAGGCTCCCTGGACAAAAGACCCTGTAGCCATTGGTTTGAAATTTGGCAGGCATCTTCCCTTCAGAAGGGGCTACGAAACCTGCACGTTTCATGCAGTTCTGTCCACGGGGTGTCTTGATTTTTCCATTAGAGTCAATGGGGAAGACATCCAAAGCTTCAGGAAACCAAGTGAAATGGATCGGGGGTGGGGTGGGGGACCCAAGATGTCAGTTTAAAGCATTGCACCAAATCATGTGGTGGGATTCTCCCAGGGGTCATCACCTGCTGACTGTCCTGCTCCGTCGGAGAATCCATCATCCCACCAAGGCAATGATTCAGGCAAGAGGCTGAACGGTCCAGATCTGGAATGGAGCAGTTTCAAGACCCTAGACAGTACTTCAGGAACAAGCCCAGAGAATCTCCCCCTCCTACAAAACATTTCTGCACCCCGGCTGTAGTTGTTGGCTTCTTTGGGGCAGGAGGTAGAGTCTGAGGGGTAAGGATTTAGTTGGGGGAATGCTCTTCAGAACATCCCTGGTTTTGCCAGAGGAGTCAAAAGCCCAGAGTGTCGTGGGCTGTAGGTGCTCACATTATTATTATTATTATTATTATTATTATTATTATTTATTTATTTATATAGCACCATCAATGTACATGGTGCTGTACAGAGTCAAAATCAAGGGAAGCTCCTAGGCCAATCTACAAAGCTTTATTGCAAACAATTAACACTTCTGTAGCACAAATTAGGCACCTTTAAGGGAAAATTCCCCTAGGCAATGCTATGCAAACTAAGCAAAACAATTGACCATTCAAAGGAAAGAAAAGGCTTTTCAAATGTCCCAAGTTTCAAGGTGGAGGAGGGTGCGTAGACGTCTTCTCAATTAACCTCTCCGACTGTCGCTTTGATGCTGATCTCACTGAACGTTTTAACTTCCGGCGATTCCTAGCACCCAGTAATGTTTTGGAATGTTCACCCCCGGAAGTTGACTCCCTGTCTCCTGAGAGCATAGGATCTGGCCTTGAGGAAGCAGACTCTGGGAAGGGGGCATTCACAGCTGGAGGCTCTCCTGTGTGAACTTCCTCCCCCACTAGCTCAGCAACTTCTGAATCAGAATCTGTTTCTGATGGACTCCCTGCGACCTCTGGTCCCAACTCCAGAGCAGTAGGGACATACATGACACCGAGTCAGAGAGTAGCGATGCCTTCCTGGAACCTAGCAGACGGGATGAAGCTGGAAGACATATGGGGCGTGTTCACGCCAATGGCTGCGTGTGAAGATTCGCTACACAATGAAGCAATCGGCAGCGGCGACTAGAGATTTATCCGGATAAATATTTGATACAATTTGGCATATAAGAATACATTTCTTCCATCCCACAAAAAGGAGCAGGGAACGGAGCTACTGAAGTGGAAAGTGATGCAAATGTGTGTGTGTGTTTTTCCTCTTTCCTTTTTTAGCATGAATTTAAACATTCCCCTGTGATAGATCAATATTCCAGGGAGCAGTAGATTGGCACTGTGGGCAATGGAGCTTCCTTCACATCTTTCCTGCTTAGCCAGGCAAGGACATTATGTATTTGAATCCGACAGGCAGAGAGATAGAGACTCAATCTCAGCATCATTTTAGACTATGGATTTAGATGATAATATTCCCTCTGTTTTCACGGATCTTTCATTCGTGATCTTTCAGACATCTTTCATTCAAAGCCCTACTTGGTTTGGGTCCAGGCTACCTGCGGGATCGCCTTCCCCCGTACAATCCACCCCACACACTCAGGTCCTCTGGGAAGAATTTCCTTCAGCCAGCCAAAACTAGGCTGACCGGTACTACCCAGAGGACCTTCTCTTCTGCTGCTCCAAGACTGTGGAATGGCCTGCCGGAGGAGATCCGTCAACTTAACAGTCTTTCAGCATTTAAGAAAGCTATAAAGACTGATCTCTTCCAGCCGGCCTATCCAGTGGAATTTTAGGATGCTTTTAGGATGCTTTTAGTATGTTTTTTAGGAATTTTTAACAATGTATACTGTGTTTTGATTAATACTTTATGTATTTTATACTTCTTGTTGTTCCCCGCCTTGATCAGGATGGAGAGGCGGGTAAGAAATATTATTATTATTATTATTATTATTATTATTATTATTATTATTATTCCATCATCCAATCGTTCGCAGTATTGGATTTTTTTTAAAAAAAATAAAGATTATATTACTTTTCCAAAACAAAATAAACCAAACTGTAATCTGGTGTCGTTATCCACCTTGATCACTTCACTGTTTGTCCCTAACTCTTGATAATTTATAAACAAGTTAAAAAGCACCCGTTCCATTGTGGATCCGGGGGGGGGGGATACTTCAAGATAAATTGCCGCCCCCCTTTCACTTCCTTTCCCATTTTCAAAATACCCGTATGCATACAACATCATTATTTTGGTTGTCAAGTGGGGAAATGTCTTACTCTCCATTCGATGTTGTGTAAAATCAAGTCTCATTCAGTACCGGTACATTCATCAAGGGTTTTTAAAAATAAAGAAATAATTCCTACCCAGAAATAACAGAGAAATCATCTAAGTCAAAGCACTGCAGTCAATCATTAAATTCCCACAATTGTTTGCACTCAAATAATTATAATTTCTCAGGTCAACACCTATAGGGCAGGAATAATTACAGACACAAGCAAAACAAGACACATTTTCAAGAACACAGAATGCCATTTCTTCCACGCAGATGGTATTCCTCCAGGTAAAACACATTATTGGCTCCGCGGTTATTTCCGAACTCCGACATACAGTCTTGCTGAAGAGGCAAGCCACTTTTCAGTGACAAGCAGCTTGCCTCTTCAGCGGTGCAAATGGCTGCCGTGGAAATGCCAAAGAAAACCCTTGTTGTGTGCAGGGCCAGAAAGGATGCATTCGAGCTTTGAGTACTGTAACCAAATGTGGTTGTAAGGAAAGAACTAGCAAACTGGAATAATGATCCGTAAGGCAGCAGAATTCTACAGCTATTGCACTAGTAGTTCATTACATTTCCTCTTCCAGGCTGATGGAGGGGGCCTTACTCTCACGTCTAGTTTATCTGCAGCCATGTAGAATGGCCACTGAGAAAGAGACTGCTAGGATAGTTGAAGCCAGATGGCAGCTGGTCCCACTGACCTCTTGTAGAAAGCCTGGTGTGTGAAGTTGGTGGGAGACCAATTCCTTAATCCAGGCCAGGATTTCATCATGTCCTAGGTGATGTATAGAGTAGGCTGACCATATGAAAAGGAGGACAAGGCTCCTGTATCTTTAACAGTTGTATTGAAAAGGGAATTTCAGCAGGTGTCATTTGTATACATGGGGAACCTGGTGAAATTTCCTCTTCATCACACCAGTTAAAGCTGCAGGTGCCCTGCCCTCTTTTAAATCTGGTCACTCTAGTATAGCTCCTGCAGCTTTAACTGTTGTGATGAAGACGGAATTTCACCAGGTTCTCCATATATACAAATGACACCTGCTGAAATTCCCTTTTCTATGCAACTGTTAAAGATACAGGAACCTTGTCCTCCTTTTCATATGGTCACCCTAGTATAGAGTGGTCACTGAGGGTGACAAGGCAGGGATGGGAGGGGCTAAATGGATGTTGGTCCCAGCAAGAGAGGGTGATAAATTCATTCAGTTGGCATTTTCACATGCACTTACCTAATTCTGCACTTTCCAATCAATATACATACCCAGAAAACCCGGATATTCAAAGTTCGGACTTCTCCAGTGGAGTTCTCTAATCAAAACTACAGTGGTGGCCCAAATTGTGGGCACTTTTTGAAATGTTCATGTTTTGCAACTTTGCATGCTTATAGAAAATGTTCTGTTTCACGAAAGTCAAATGTTTATATATCAATTGAAAGACCTGATTCATGTAATACCACAACCTTGCTTCTTTTCCTGGGTGTCCAATCCACTGTTTTCTTTGCTGCCATTGCTCTATTTATGAGGTACGTACACTTTTAATTTGAGAAATGCTTCAAATAGTCACACCATCTCCAATTGCGCTTCAGTTACAGAACAAACAGCAAAACTGACTTTTCCCAACTTGAAACATGACGTATCACAGCAACTGTCATGGGACTGGTCCCCAGAACAAGGACTGTGATTGGCCAGTAGGGTTTTCAATTCCGATCCGCTTCTTCACTCAATCACACCTGTGTTTGTTTTTAGACTAAAGTAAGCATATCTTTTTTGGTACTGCAGATATTTGCATTCTGTTTTTTGTATTGAATTCAGCATTAAATTATCTTTCAAATGATATATAAACATTTGAATTTTGTGAAACAGAACATTTTCTATAAGCATGCAAATTTGCAAAACATGAAAATTTCAAAAAGTGTCCACAATTTTGGCCACCACTGTATATCCCAAAACTTGCATATTGGGGGAAAGTACACATAATATATATCTATATTCACGAAAAGAATCTTCAAAATGCATTAGATTAAGGAGATTGTTTGCAAACACAAAGAGCGTATTAGGAGAAATGTGCACACATATGCAAGCAAATTTTCATACGTATTTTTTTTAAAAAAAAAACAGTTCTTAAAGTTTGGGCGCGATGAACCAAATGTAAGTTTAGAAAAATAAGAGAAACTGAAATTGACATATTTGTCCCAACTAACTGGATAAGAGGAGAGTCTCCATCAGAGAGAGTTAGCTGGAATAACTCTGATGTAATGTGTTCATTCATATAGTATTTATTTATTTATTTATTTATTTATTTATTTATTTATTTATTAAATTTACATACCGCCCCATAGCCGAAGCTCTCTGGGAAGTTTACAAAAATTAAAACAGTGAACAGTGTTTTTACCTCAATTTTAGAATTTCTGTAAACCGCCCAGAGAGCCCTGGCTATGGGAGCGGTATATAAGTGTAATAAATAAATAAATAAATAAATAAATAAATAAACATTAAAAGTATACAAATTTAAAACAATCAACAATATAAAAACAACAGTGTAATACCACAAAATAAGGAGGCCTTATTGCCCATTCCATGACCAGCAAGGTGTCATCCAATAATGGCACATAAGCAGGCCTTCTCAGCAGCGGCCCCCTACCCTCTGGAACACTCTCCCACATGAGGTTAAAGAGGTGGCCACTGTGGCGAGTTTCAAATGCCTCCTGAAAACACATTTCTTCACTCCGGCTTTCCCTAACTTGTCATCCGTTATGACGCTGCCTTATTTTACTGCTTTTGTTGCAATGTTTTAAGGTATATATTGTTTTATGCTGATTCATATTGAGGGGTTTGATGCTCTATTGTATGTGCTTTATGTAAACCTAGGGTGACCATATGAAAAGGAGGACAGGGCTCCTGTATCTTTAACAGTTGTATTGAAAAGGGAATTTCAGCAGGTGTCATTTGTATATATGGGGAACCTGGTGAAATTCCCTTTTCATCACACCAGTTAAAGCTGCACGTGCCCTGCCCTCTTTTAAATCTGGTCACTCTAGTATAGCTCCTGCAGCTTTAACTGTGGTGATGAAGAGGGAATTTCACCAGGTTCTCCATATATACAAACGACACCTGCTAAAATTCCCTTTTCTACGCAACTGTTAAAGATACAGGAGCCCTTTCCTCCTTTTCATAGGGTCACCCTAGTAAACCGCATGCAGATTCTGGGATGTCAAGTGGTATGGAAGCAGCTGAAACTTACTGAAATCTTAATACTCAGTGACTCTGTTCAGATGGCACGCTAAGCCATGGTGGTTAAGCATTTGGAGCTAGCGTGGCTTGGCATGTTGTGTGAACCATACCTAGCTCTATATAACCATGGTTTAAACATGCTCTCTAACCATTTGCCGAAAGGGGTTTAGTGGCCTAACCATGGTTTAGTGTGTTGTCTTAACAGGCTGTTGGTTTTTTGTTAAAAGGATAAGATTTGCCTACATGTGCACAGCCCCACCTACCTCAAAAGCAAAAACTCATGCTTCCAATTCCATTGAGCCGTAAGAGTTGGCTTCCCATTGAGCAGCTATCATCATAAGAAGAATGAGTTTAATTTTAAGGCCTGGATCCCAGACAAGAAAAGCAGGGAGGGGAGGGGTTAAGAACTTTACACTGAAAGACAGAGAGATCCCTCCCCTCAAAAAGGCCATCCACTGTGATGAATTCATTCAAATCCATGGTGCCAGAGTCTATTGAAAAATCCAATAAAGCCCTCTTGATCTTTTTCTCCACATGGAGTTGTCACCAGATGCCTTAATTAGATATTGCTATTAACAAGAATGTAACACACAAATTAAACCAAGTCTCCCCTTAATCTTTTGTGGCCAGTGAGCCAATTTTACCAAAATAAGCTCACGCCGGGGGGGTTGGAGTTCTTTTTTTAGGTTCCTTTTAAAAAACCAAAACAACCCCCTGCTGTTTTTGGAACATGCTGCGCATAGAAAGAAAGGCAAGAAAAGCAAATGCTATTTTGGGCTGCATTAATAGAAGTATAGCTTCCAAATCATGTGAGGTACTGGTTCCTCTCTATTTGGCCCTGGTTAGGCCTCATCTAGAGTATTGTGTCCAGTTCTGGGCTCCACAATTCAAGAAGGACACAGACAAGCTGGAGCGTGTTCAGAGGAGGGCAACCAGGATGATCAGGGGTCTGGAAACAAAGCCCTATGAGGAGAGGCTGAAAGAACTGGGCATGTTTAGCCTGGAGAAGAGAAGATTGAGGGGAGACATGATAGCACTCTTCAAATACTTAAAAGGTTGTCACACAGAGGAGGGCCAGGACCTCTTCTCGATCCTCCCAGAGTGCAGGACACGGAATAACGGGCTCAAGTTAAAGGAAGCCAGATTCCAGCTGGACATCAGGAAAAACTTCCTGACAGTTAGAGCAGTGCGACAATGGAATCAGTTACCTAGGGAGGTTGTGGGCTCTCCCACACTAGAGGCCTTCAAGAGGCAGCTGGACAACTATCTGTCAGGGATGCTTTAGGGTGGATTCCTGCATTGAGCAGGGGGTTGGACTCGATGGCCTTGTAGGCCCCTTCCAACTCTGCTATTCTATGATTGTATGATAGAGAAGTTTAATCTTCCGAGGTCTGTCTTTGCACTTAAACATCTTATCACCGGTCTATGTGGCTGCTTGCTGAGCTGACATGGAGCCAAGCAGGCAACGAGTAGACGGAGAGACTCCTTAAATTGGCCGCAGCCAAATATGTGGGGTGGGTGGTGGTTTATTCAGTGGCCTAATCTATACCAAGCAGGATATTCCACTATGAAAGCGGCATATAAAAGGCAGGAGCCACACCAAACAGGATATAGCACACCGCACATGTTCCTCGCAATGGAAGTGAGAGGGCTGGAAAAACCGTGACAAAAGCAGACAGGGATATTCTGGGCTCATCTACACCAAGCAGGATATTCCACTATGAAAGCGGCATATAAAAGGCAGGAGTCACACTACTGCTTTATATTTGTTATTTATTTATTTATTCAGAATATTTATATACCACTCCCCATTGAAAGATTTCGGAGCGGTGTACAAGATAAAATGAAAATAAAAACAGAATAAAACAGTTAAAACAAAATTTAAAGAGAAGCAAAAAAAACAGAAATCCAAGGCTGCATGTTAAAGAAAGGCTTCTTGGAATAAAGATGTTTTCAGGAGGTGCCGAAAGGAGTACAAGGTTGGAGCCTGCCTGACCTCCAGAGGCAGGGAGTTCCACAGGAGGGGAGCCACCACGCTGAAGACTCTTCCCCTGGTGGACTCCAATCGGAGGATGGATCTAGGTGGAACCACCAGGAGCAGGCCCTCGGATGACCTCAGTGACCGGGCAGGTTGGTAAGGGAGAAGGTGCTCTCTCAGGTATCCTGGTCCCAAGTTGTTTAGGGCTTTGTACACAAGTACAAGAACCTTCAACCTGGCCCGGTAGCGAATAGGCAGCCAGTGCAGCTCCCTCAGCAGAGGAGTTACATGCTGGAAAGGGGCAGCTCCGGACAACAGCCCGGCTGCAGCATTCTGCACTAGCTCCAGCTTCCGGAGCAGCTTCAAGGGCAGCCCCACATAGAGAGCATTGCAGTAATCCAATCTTGAGGTTACCAATGCCTGTACCACCGTGGCCAAGCTATCCCTGTCCAGGAGAGGCCGTAGGACACAGTATATGGTCTGTGTCAATGGGCCCCAACAGTTGTCAGTGCATTTCAGTACCGCTACAAAACAGGATCCTGCATTTTATATACAGCTTTCATACCGGAATATCTGCTTGGTGTAGATTAGCCCTCTGATTACACTGAGAGGTGGTACCGTGATCACCGCAGGTGAATGTCATGTGGACTGTTAGTGACGGCTACGCTACAATCCTGCAATAAACAGCTGGTGTAGACTCCGCTTTTGTCAACCACCCAGAGAGCTTCGGCTATGGGGCAGAATAATAATAATAATAATAATAATAATAATAATAATAATAATAATAATGCTCCATATGACTGCTAGGCAACATTACCCCTGGTGACCCCCATTTACACCCAAGGCGCTCTAATGTATTCAGAGACGTTAGTTAGCTCTGCCCTACGAGTGACCCTTTCTCTTGTGCCTACAAACTGATTCAAAATTCTAGAGACAAATTCACTGCCATCACTGTTCCAATGGTATAGGGGACCTTGTTTGTCCTAGAAGTCCACTGCTAAAAGGTTTCCTGTGCTCCCTTTTGGGAGGGGGGAAATCTGGGGCTAGGAGCTGCCATCTTCATTTCCCAGAATGCCCCAGAGTGGCGCTACGATAGGGGATATTAACATGGCGACTCACACACCCAGCTGCCAACAGGTTCCCCAGAGGGTGTTTTACCACGAGCCCCCTCAAACCTAGAGCTGGGTCTGGTGCTATCACAGGTTTCACAAGTGCTGTGAACTTTCCCAGAGTCAAGCTGTGTGGCAGAACAACTCACTGCCCTCTTGACCACCTGCCCTTTGCAACCGCCACTTTTTTCCCCATCTGTCCAGGCTTTGAAAAGGCCAAGGTGTCAAGGACCATTCATGTAAGACACTGACCTTTTCTTGGGGGAGCACATTTTGACATTCCAAAGTTTAAAGGTAATCAGCCAGCGCTCTGCTTCCTTAGGGTGGTACTTAGCGGGTGAGGGGGGTATAATTGGCTGTAGTCTCATTACACACTCATTACACATGTTCTTTATTTGTTATGTTTATTAGCCGACTTATAGATGCATTCTCAAAGGTCCCTCCATATTAGGACATCGACAAAATCACAGAGAAGGAATCATAGGAAAAATCAACTGTTGGAAAGGGTTCTCTTTCTTCTGTCAAGCTTCCTGTCCAGACTCAGCCGAACTCCAAAACAGGCCCTAGGTGCGGACTGGTTTGCGCATGGGCAGAGGAGGATGAGAAGGGGTCCAAGCCAGACTGGAGACATCTGTCAGCCTTGACAGGACAGGACAGGGCAAAAACAAGGAGTCTGCTAATCATCATTTGAGTTGCAAAGACTGATGAGATGGCTTGGATATTGCCGGGGGGGGAGGGGGAGGAGGTAATAGGACCGTGTGCAGAGGGTGACCACTTAACACATTGGCCCCAATATGAATTTCGTTGCTAAAAAAGAGGACACGGGTTTGCACAAAGTTTGAATATGCGGCTTTAAATGTATAGATGCACGTAGAGAAATGATTGCTATCTTTTGGAAGATAAGAACGTAGGAAGAGCCCTGATGGATCAGACCAAGGGTCCATCTAGTCCAGCACTCTGTTCACACAGTGGACAACCAGCTGTTGACCAGGGACCAATGAAGCAGGACATGGTGCATTAGCACCCTCCTACCCATGTTCCCCAGCAATTGGTGTACATAGGCTTACTGTCTCTGCTACCGGAGGTAGCACATAACCATCAGGGCTAGCAGCCCTTGATAGTCCTCTCCTCCAGGAATTTATCAACCCACCTTTTAAAGCCATCCGAATTGGTGGCCATCACTACATCTTGTGGTAGTGAATTCCATAGTTTAACTCTGCATCGTGTGTAGAAGTCCTGCCTTTTACCTGTCCTGAATCTCCCACTCATCAGCTTCATGAGGTGACCATGGGTTCTAGGATTATGAGAGAGGGAGAAAAATAGAAATACAATAGATACAATGGTGGGGGAAATCATGAGCTGTGTGCCTGCTGCTGCTGTCCATGTCCTAAGTGTTGATGGCGGGGCAGGCCCTGCCATTTGGCAGAGTGATGGGAGAGCCTCCTCCACCACACCTGAAGGCAGCAAGCAAGCTCAGGAAGCACAAGGAAAGCTGAAATGTGGACTGAGGTGTCATCAATATGTGGATGACACCCAGCTCTACCTCTCCTTTTCATCAAACCCAGGTGAGGCAGTGGCTGTTCTGAACCAGTGCCTGGGCACGGTAATGGACTGGATGAGGGCTAACCAACTGAGACTCAATCCAGACAAGATGGAGGTACTGTTAGCGGGTGGTTCATCTGTCCGGCGAGGTGATGTTTGCCCTGTCCTGGACGGGGTTGCATTCTCCCTAAAGGATCGGGTCTGTAGTTTGGTGGTGCTCTTGGATCCAGAACTGTCACTTGAGGCACAGGTGAACTCAGTGGCAAAGAGCACCTTTTATCAGCTTAGGTTGATATACCAACTGCACCCTTATCTGGACAGAGATAGCCTAGCTACAGTTATCCATGCTCTGATAACCTCTCGTTTGGATTACTGCAATGCGTTATACGTGGGGCTGCCTTTGAAAACGGTCCGGAAGCTTCAGCTGGTACAAAACAGGGCAGCCCGTTTACTAACAGGGACTGGCCGACGAGACCACGTCACGCCAGTCCTTCTACAACTTCATTGGCTGCCAGTCCAGGTCTGGGCCCGATTCAAAGTGCTGGTATTGACATTTAAAGCCCTAAACAGTTTGGGGCCAGGTTATTTGAAGGAACGCCTCCTCCCATATGTAACTACCCAGACCTTAAGATCATCCACAGGGGCCCTTCTCTGTGAGTCCCTGCCAAAGCAAGTGAGGCAGGTGGCTACTAGGAGGAGGGCTTTCTCCACTGTGGCACCCCAGTTGTGGAATGAGCTCCCCAGAGAGGTCCGCCTGGTGCCTACACTGTACTGCTTTTGTCGCCAGCTGAAGACCTTTTTATTCTCTCAGTATTTTAACACTTAATTTTAACTTAAATTTAAAATGTTACTGTTCTAACTCTGTATTTTAATTTTATATCAATTTTGCTGCGTGGTTTTATCCTGGTTGTGCTTTTTATACTGTATTTTGTAATTGTGCTTTTAACATGTTGGTTGTTCTATTATGGTTTTAATTTTTGTGAACCGCCCAGAGAGCTTCAGCTATTGGGCGGTATAAAAATGTAATAAATAAATAAATAAATAAATACCAGGTGCTATGCCAGCCCTCTAGGTATCAGGTGACCAATAGGGTCAATAGGATTATATCTGCTCCCTTAAAGTTGCTGACTCTGAGCCTCTGGTAAATAGAGGCACAGACAGAGCAACTTCACCCACTTGCCTGCCCTATGAATGGCTGCCTGAGTCCTAGCTGAACAACCAGCCTTCCATCAGCCTGAGACCTCTGTCTCAGGCCGATGGAGACCTCTGTCTCATTCAGAGAGGAGTACACGCTGCATTGTCGGAGGCAGAGGGATGGTTAGGCCTCATCTAGAGTCTTGCGTCCAGTTCTGGGCTCCACAATTCAAGAAGGACGCAGACAAGCTGGAGCGTGTTCAGAGGAGGACAACCAGGATGATCAGGGGTCTGGAAACAAATCCCTATGGAGAGAGACTGAAAGAACTGGACATGTTTAGCCTGGAGAAGAGAAGATTGAGGGGAGACATGAGAGCACTCTTCAAATACTTGAAAGGTTGTCACACAGAGGAGGGCCAGGATCTCTTCTCGATCCTCCCAGAGTGCAGGACACGGAATAACGGGCTCAAGTTAAAGGAAGCCAGATTCCAGCTGGACATCAGGAAAAACTTCCTGACTGTTAGAGCAGTACGACAATGGAACCAGTTACCTAGGGAGGCTGTGGGTTCTCCCAGACTAGAGACCTTCAGGAGGCAGCTGGACAACCGTCTGTCAGGGATGCTTTAGGGTGGATTCCTGCATTGCGCAGGGGGTTGGACTCGATGGCCTTGTAGGCCCCTTCTAACTCTGCTATTCTATGATTCATACCCCCCCCTTCCTTCCGAACTGTTTGCACATGAGAACTGTTGCAATATTCATGGAGTTGTTTGTTTGTTTGTATTCCATCCCTATTATTTCAGTTAGGGTTTTCTGCCAGGGATTCTGGGAATTCTGCCACAGCCAGTATGCTGTTGTCAGAGGCACTGGGACGGATGAGAAGCGAGAGAGAGAGAGAGAAGTTACTGAAAGCAGAGTTGTGGTGTTATGTGCTTGGAGCCATTATTTATGGCTCTTTTATCAGATCTGTTTGTTCTGAACGTTGACCTGTTGCATGAATAAACATGTTTATTCTTTAAAATTCCCAGGTGCTCCTCTCATTCCAAACAAATCCTGAAGCAGTATGTATTTGAAGGTTGGAATCTGGCATCAACGGTAGGCATAGTTGGGACCTATCAAAGCCTCCCTCTCACCCCAGCAAGGGCTCACTGACAAGAGTCTCCTGGACATGGTCCCCCTCTTCATCATGGAAACCTGATTGTTCACCAGACAGTGGTGGTGGTATAAAGGAGGAAAAGGAATAGATGTTACTGCCTACTGGCTTACTGGCTGTCTTGCCTGAAGCAAGCCAGTGATAGTAGTGATGGAAAAGAGGATAAGGAACAATTACAGTTGGTAACAATAACATTGAGAAGGTAGACACATCAAAAATGGTGTCCATTGAGGGCGTCTTGCCCAAGGAACCTCAACAACCTGCAGTGGGCACTGGTTGACCTATCTTGCCCCATGTGTGGGTTTGAATTACACAGCTAAGGGAATCCTAGGAAAAATCTGGACACAGTGGCTTCTAGGGGCCAAGGTCTTATATAGAAGACCTCTAGAAATGTCACAAGTGTGGGATGTACACCATGTCCCTATGGCTTAGGAGGCTCCCCAGATAGCCTCACCATCACCACTCAAAGCTTCCTAGGTTTCCCTGGATGTGCTGGGAACAACCTTGTTACTTAAAAAATAAGAACATAAGAAGTACCATGCTGGATCAGACCGAGGGTCCATCTAGTCCAGCACTCTGTTCAAAAAGTGGCCAAGCAGCTGTTGACCAGGGACCAACAAAGCAGGACATGGTGCAACAGCACCCTCCCACCCATGTTCCCCAGCAACTGATGCATATAGGCTTACTGTTTCAGATACTGGAGGTAGCACATAGCCATCAGGGCTAGTAGCCATTGGTAGCCTTCTCCTCCAGGAATTTATCCAACCCCCTTTTACAACCATCCAACTTGGTGGCGAACACTATTTCTTGCGGTGATGAATTCCATAGTTTAACTATGCGCTGTGTAAAGAAGTCCTTCCTTTTATTTGTCCTGAATATCCCACCAATCAGCTTCATGGGATGACCCCACTGGGTTCTAGTATTATGGGAGAAGGAGAAAAATGTCTCCCTATCCACCTTCTCCACACTATGCATCATTTTGTACACCTCTATCATGTCTCCCCTTAGCCTCCTCTTTTCCAAGCTAAACAATCCCAGCTGTCCTAACCTTCCCTCAAAGGGGATATGCTCCGGCACGTTGATCATTTTAGTTGTCCTTTTCTGCACTTTTTCCAGCTCTATAATATATATTTTTAGGTGTGCTGACCAGAACGGTACACAATACTCTAAGTGTGGTCACACCATAGATTTGCATAAAGGCAGTATGATACTGGCCATTTTATTCTCAATTCCTTTTCTAATAGTGTGCATGATCAGGATAAAAATGTCCAGGAGGAGATCTGTGAGGGAGGCATCTTTAAAATCACACCCCAGGATCCACTGAATACTTAAAATGGGGGTTATTTATTTATAGGCAAAGAGCCATGGTTTTCAGATGGAAAACACAGATCATCATACAGAACACATACTCAGGAATGAAAGAAAGAAAGTTGCTACAATCCTTAGCTACACTAACTCTAAACTGGGGCAATTTAGACAATAACACAACTATGGCCACAGCTAGACCTAAGGTTTCTCCTGGGATCATCCAGGGTTCGACCCTGCCTGAGCACTGGATCCCCTGTGTGTCACCTAGGCCACAGCTAGACCTAAGGTTTATCCTGGGATCATCCAGGGTTCGCCCCTGCCTGAGCACTGGATCCCCTGTGTGTCACCTAGGCCACAGCTAGACCTAAGGTTTCTCCTGGGATCATGCAGGGTTTGCCCCTGCCTGAGCACTGGATCCCCTGTGTGTCACCTAGGCCACAGCTAGACCTCAGGTTTATCCTGGGATCATCCAGGGTTCGCCCCTGCCTGAGCACTGGATCCCCTGTGTGTCACCTAGGCCACAGCTAGACCTCAGGTTTATCCTGGGATCATCCAGGGTTCGCCCCTGCCTGAGCACTGGATCCCCTGTGTGTCACCTAGATGAACAGGTTTGACCCCTGGACGATCCAGGGATAAACCTTAGGTCTAGCTATGGCCTATATTGGGGCATTTGTTTATTTTGACCATTGAAGCAAAAGATCCCGACTTAATGTCTATGCTGATGGTATCTCAGCTAGCAATGGCAGACCAAGATCTTGGGTTTAAGGTAAGTAGCTCAATGAAAACATTGACCCATTGTGTGGCTGTCGTGTAAAGGCAAACTCCATGTTAGGCATAATTTGGAAAGGAATCAAAAATGAAATTGTTCATAACATATTGCCCTGATATACATCTATTGTGTGAGATGATAAAGGAATACAAAATTATGCATGGTGTGAAGAATGTGGGTTGTGAAACATGACACCGGGGTTGTTCCATGAAGCTGGTCGGTGGGAGATTCAGGACATATAAAAGGAAGTACAGAAAACAGAAACAAAGTTCTGAATGATCTTGAATGGTTCGAGCACTTGGCTGAAAAACAACAGAATGACATTTAATAGCGTTAAATTCTACACCAAGGAAAAAGAAACCAAATGCATAATTACAAGATGGGGGATACTTGGCTCAGCGATACTACAAGCAAGAAGGGTCTTGGAATCCTTGTAGATCACAAGCTGAACATGAGCCAACAGTGTGATGTGGCTGCAAAAAAAGCAAATGCTATTTTGGGCTGCATTAATAGAAGTATAGCTTCCAAACCGTGCGAGGTACTGGTTCCCCTCTATTCAGCACTGGCTAGGCCTCATTTTGAGTATTGCATCCTGTTCTGGTACCACACTTCAAGAAGGATGCAGACAAGCTGGAGCATGTTCAGAGGAAGGCAGTGAGGATGATCAGGGGTCTGGAAACAAAGCCCTTTGAAGAGAGACTGAAAGAACTGGGCATGTTTAGCCTGGAGAAGAGAAGGCTGAGGGGAGACATGGGATCACTCTTCAAATACTTGAAAGGTTGTCACACAGAGGAGGGCCAGGATCTCTTCTCGACCATCCCAGAGTGCAGGATGTGGAATAATGGGCTCAAGTTACAGGTAGCCAGATTGCGGCTGGACATCAAGAAAAACTTCCTGACTGTTAGAGCAGTACAACAACAGAAGTAATGACCTAGGGAGAATGTGGAGTGTCCTACACTAGAGTCCTTCAAGAGGCAACTGGACAGCCATCTGTCATGCTTTAATGTGGATTCCTGCATTGAGCAGGGGGAGTGGACTTGATGGCCTTATAGGCCCCTTCTAACTCTACTAATCTATGATTCTAAACACTTCTTCACTTCACTTCTTTGCTACCACAAGACATAAGAACAGCCACCAATTTGGATGGCTTTAAATGGAGACTGGACAAATTCATGGAGGAAGGAGAAGGCTATCAATGGCTACTAGTCATCTACTGAGAATTTCAGTTCAGTTCACACATCTCTAAACAATGGCCCATTGGCAACCCAGAACGCAAACACAAACGGGAGCGCGTTTTCTCCCAAAATGTTTGCAATTTCCTGAACTTCCCCTAACATTTGCAAAATGTGTACTTGAAAAATATACAGCTTTCTCAAAAGGCACCATTTTCTCGGACTGTGCAAATTTGGAGAAATGCACAGTTTTCTCAACAAGCACAACTTTTAAATTGCTTAAGTCTATCCTATCCATGATCCCCAGCAACTGGTCCACACAGGCTTACTGCCTCGGATACTGGAGGTAGCCCATAGCCATCAGGGCTAGTAGCTATTGATAGCCTTGTTCTGCCATCCCTAGTTCATGAATGAACAGCTGAGGAAAGGGCTACAGCTCAGTGAGAGAGCACATGTGATGCATTTGGATGGTCCCATTTTCGAGCCCCTGACATTTCCAGGAAGGTCTGGGAAAGACCCCACTATAAGGCCCTAGAAAGCAACCACTGCTTAATGCAAGAAATACTGAGCTGGAAGGACCAGTGGTCTGGTTTGATACTCCTGTTAGTGTTTTGATGAACACAAAAGGTCACTCAATTCATAGTGACCTTTTGGTTGGACTTAATAAAGGCGTGACTCTACTCTTCACTTGGGGATATCTTTATTTATTCTCCTAACTGACCTTCCATGCCTCCCTTTTAATTTCTGCCCTTCTGATGAATTATTATTATTATTATTATTATTATTATTATTATTATTATTATTATTTCATTTCTATACCAAAGCTCTCTCGGTGGGTTACAGCATAAAATAATAAAACATGTTATAAAAAGACAGCAAAAAGTATAGCATAAAAATTACATATGCAAAATTTCAAACCATTTAGACAGCTAAAAACGGTTTCAGGAAAATACGAGGCCTGCTTAGGTGACTGGCATAAATGCCCCACTAAATGTCTGGTGTGGAGGGAAGATCTTAACCTGGTGCTGAAAAGATGACAGTGTTGGCCCCAGATGGGCCTGAGTGGGGAGCTTCCATACTTGGGGGGCCATAATAGAGGAGGCCCTGTCTCTTGTCACCACCCTCCCAGCCTCCCCCGGAGAAGGGAGTTGGAGGGGGGTCCCAGACGTTGATCGTAGTATCAGGGCTTGTTCAGGTCGGGAGAGGCATTCCATCAAGTATTCCGGTCCTAAGCTGTGATTTGGTAGCACTGGCCCAGATGGACCAGTGTGGTGGGATCCGAAAGGGCGGGTCCCCATGGTTCGCTGAGTGGTGGTCACAGACTCCCAAGACACAATTTTTCTCTTTTTAGAATGTTTATTACAAGCAGCGCTGCAGGGTGACAGTCTCAGAAGACCTGATGAACTGCCCAAGAATTTCAGGAAAGGCTAACATATTTATAGGGTCAGTTCCCCTTAGATACAATGGCAGAACATTCCCACCAATCGTAATACAGCTCTGCAATACGATAACCAATGAGAAGCAAAGCATTTAGGCATGTACAGAGTTTAAGCACTTCTCTGACTAGAGGACACTACATATATGGGTATTGCAACAGCTACAGGAAATACATCTCCATCTGTTACTTTTATCGGTTATCTTGCCTTGCAGACATCTTACT
Source organism: Elgaria multicarinata webbii (assembly GCF_023053635.1). Classification (NCBI taxonomy): domain Eukaryota; kingdom Metazoa; phylum Chordata; class Lepidosauria; order Squamata; family Anguidae; genus Elgaria; species Elgaria multicarinata. The sequence continues at coordinate 9,906,000 of NC_086189.1, forward strand.
CCACCCTCCAACTGCCGGAGTGGACACCGCCTGTCTTGTGACATAGTTTCAGCATCAGCTTAATCGTGAAAGCAATTGCAGCATTAAAAATATGTTTTAATTAATCAGGAAGCCATGAACTTTAAAATTTATAGCGCTAATGATTTATAGAGCCATTTTCCTATACCTGTGGGCATGGGTAAAAGAACGACCCGGCTTGATTTCCTCGACACCAGTGATCTGACAGTATAACGCAACTTCATAGTTTCATAGCTTCTAGCGGTAGTTATCTCAACTCCTGCAGCTACCTTATCCCTGAGCCAAATGGCTCTCTGAGCTTCCAAAGTGTTTCTGCCTCTACCCTGGGATGCCAATATACACTTGATAAACATACTGTCCTTTAGACCTTACAGCAGCCACGCTGGGGGGGGGCAGAGGCTGAGCACTGCTACGCATCCCAGTCTTGTTTGTCCCAGACTGGTGACTCATAGTGAAAGGAAGTGATTTGCTGAACACCAGAGAGGGAAGAGAAAGAGGCCAGCATGATTTAGAACTGAAATCAGAGCTGCGGCGTTTTGCAACCCTGCTTCTAAGCGTCGTCGGACAAGATCACGCTTCCTTGACCCTGCTGCTATTCTTTCCCCTTTATCCAAGATGTTCTCAGCATAGTGCCCGGAACTGGGAATAAAAGGTTGTTTTGGAGTCATCCATCTGAAGATAGTCTCCGTCATGACTTCACTTAATCAAAGATGGCTACCAAAGAGAGTATTCCTGGAGATTAAAATGGAACATGAAGACCATCCTCAGTTCAGTCCCTGGCATCTCCAGGTACAGCTGAGACTGACAGTTCAGACAACACGTTTCTCAATGGCGGTTTTAGAACTCCACAGTGGAGTTTTTACACCACCATTGAGAATTATGCTGTCTGGCAAGAAAACCACCCCACGGTGGAGGGTGGGGTTGTTTTTTGGGGTGGGGGGCGGGGACACTCCACGCTGAATATCCACACTGTGCAGAAGAGAGTTCTTGCACAACCATTGTGTTGCCTGTTGTGTTGCTTTTTATGCTTTCACTGCCTTCTTTTCTACTGCTTTGAACGCCACACTTGCGAGGGCTTGCCATTAAAGAACATAAGAAGTGATATGCTCGATCAGACCAAGGGTCCATCTAATCCAGCACTCTGTTCAAACAGTGGCCCACCAGCCATCAGCCAGGGACATTGTGCAAAAGCACCCTCCCACCCATGTTCCCCAGCAACTGGTACACACAGGCTTACAGCCTCAGATACTGGAGGTAGCACACAACCATCCGGGCTAGTAGCCCTTGATAGCCTTTGCCTCCAGGAATTTATCCAACCCCCTTTTGAAGCCATCTAGATTGGTGGCCATCACTACATCTTGTGGTAGTGAGTTCCATAATTTAACTATGTGCTGTGTGAAGAAGACCTGCCTTTTATGTGTTCAATCATCATTCCACCCCTTTCTCTTAATTACTGATCCTTTAGAGGTTTCATGGCTTTGGGTCAGGTGTTCCCACCCCACGTTCTCAAAGACTTAAATGTCTGTCCTACGGCTTAGTTACTGGCAGTAAATAAGAAAAAAACATGCTGGTATTTTCTCCCTGCTCTTTTCCCCATTGGCCACATCCCCTTTCCCTAGGGTGACCATATTTGGGAAACCAAAAAAGAGGACACCTAGTGTGTGTGTGGGGGGAAGCCGCTTTCTGAGTCCTGCAGAAAGTACGTTATTCCCCCACCACCTTAAAGAACCCGATTGGAGGGAGGAGGGGAAAGGATTTCATTCTGCACCACCACCATCCACTCCAATGGGGTCCTTTTCTATAATGTCCACGAATGACCCACTTTCCCCTTTAAGACCTCAATTGGAGCTCGGGGTGGGGGGAATGATGTACCTCAAGAAAGCATGTCATTCCCTCCTGCCATGCTAATGGCAGCCTTAAAGGGGAAGGTGTGTCATTGCAGGACGTTATTGAAAATTATAGAAAATCCCCCCTGACACTATGGAAAGAACAAAAACCAGGACAAATCCGGGGAAATCCTGACAGTTGGTCACCCTACCTTTCCCCCTTTCCCTCGGGCCCTATCCCTCTCTGGAATGTGAGCCCCAAGAGTTGAAAGGGGTTCTGCTCTTCTCTTGCCCGAGGGGAAAAGAAACAGCTCAACGTTCAGAATGGAACATCATCAACCCATGATGGTGTGGGGGCTGTGAGTGCCTTTTAAATGTTAAGCCTTATTAACAACTGTTGTCAAGTGCTGATCTTCAAAGTCCCCGCAAATGAGCAGCACCTTAATGTTAATTGGACACATTGTCTCCGCTTTTGAAGAGAACGCCATGATTAGCTAAAACGGCTCTCGACCAGCCGGGAGGGAAAGCCGCCCTTCTCTCGGGCCACGGCCAAACAAGTTGCACTGGGGTTTCCACCGTTGGGCTCATTTCTGCCCTTCACTGGAACAGCTAGGTGCCCGGGATAATGCCCATCATGCATCAGAGAGGGTTTGGCGGCGTGAACTCTCCACCCACTCGTTCAGGAAGGCCATATTAACAACAGAGCTTAACAGGCAACGCGTGAGGATGCCCTGCGCTCAAGGATGCTTCCTTTAAAAACAGAGAGTTAAGTATCTAGTCCTCAGGAATTAGAATCATAGAATCATAGAATAGCAGAGTTGGAAGGGGCCTACAAGGCCATCGAGTCCACCCCCCTGCTCAATCCAGGAATCCACCCTAAAGCATCCCTGACAGATGGTTGTCCAGCTGCCTCTTGAAGGCCTCTAGTGTGGGAGAGCCCACAACCTCCTTAGGTAACTGATTCCATTGTTGTACTACTCAGGAAGTTTTTCCTGATGTCCAGCTGGAATCTGGCTTCCTTTAACTTGAGCCCGTTATTCCATGTCCTGCACTTTGGGAGGATCGAGAAGAGATCCTGGCCCTCCTCTGTGTGACAACCTTTCAAGTATTTGAAGAGTGCTCTCATGTCTCCCCTCAATCTTCTCTTCTCCAGGCTAAACATGTCCAGTTCTTTCAGTCTCTCTTCATAGGGATTTGTTTCCAGACCCCTGATCATCCTGGTTGCCCTCCTCTGAACACGCTCCAGCTTGTCTGCATCCTTCTTGAATCGTGGAGCCCAGAACTGGACGCAAAACTCTAGATGAGGCCTAACCAGGGCAGAATAGAGAGGAACCAGTACCTCATGTGATTTAGAAGCTATACTTCTATTAATGCTGCCCAAAATAGCATTTGCCTTTCTTGCAGCCATATCGCACTGTTGGCTCATATTCAGCTTGCGATGTACAACAATTCCAAGATCCTTCTCGTTTGTAGTATTGCTGAGCCAAGTATACCCCATCGTGTAACTGCATTTTGTTTCTATTTCCTATTTGTAGAACTTGGCATTTATCCCTATTAAATTTCATTCTGTTGTTTTCCCCTTTTTTGGGACTCCTTTCGGACCCAGAGCTGCAGCCACCCAGGAGACGCAGCCCAAAGGTAAGGGGGGCAGAGAGAAGGCGGAAATGGTGGCTGCCATAGGGAAGGTTTCCCCTACCACTCAAATGGTGCCGCCATTTTGAATGGAAGGAGGGAAAAGCCTTCTCTATGGCATTTGGCCCTCTCTGAAGCCCTGCTATATGAGGGGGGCGAGCGCTTTTCTGGAGGCCCGGAGAAGTTCCCCCTGCCCTCCCTTTTGCACCCCCAGTGTGCATGCTGAGGACTGTAGTACATAGGGTGACCCTATGAAAAGGAGGACAGGGCTCCTGTATCTTTAACAGTTGTATTGAAAAGGCAATTTCAGCAGGTGTCATTTGCATATATGGGGAACCTGGTGAAATTCCCTCTTCATCACAGCAGTTAAAGCTGCCCTCTTTTAAACCTGGTCACTCTAGTATAGCTCCTGCAGCTTTAACTACTGTGATGAAGAGGGTTCTCCATCTATACAAACGACACCTGCTGAAATTCCTTTTTCATTACAACTGTTAAAGATACAGGAGCCCGGTTCTCCTTTCCATAGGGTCACCCTAGGCATTACAGAGCTCTCTGAGGAAGCAGGCATTGAACAGCCTCCAACTCCCAGCATGCACTGCCTGGGAGGGCTGCAGTTATAAGAATACAAGAAGAGCCCTGCTTCATCAGACCAAGGGTCCATCTAGTCCAGCACTCTGTTCACACAGTGGCCAACCAGCCATCGGCCAAGGATGAACAAGCAGGACATGGTGCAACAGCACCCTCCCACCCATGTTCCCCAGCAGGAAGCAGGTGGCTGCAGGGCTCTCTGTGGAGTGCCCCCTCCTGCATATGCCGATGGGCATTTGTGCTGGCAGCAGCGGTAACGCCATGAATGCTCACCGTTCCTAAGCCTTGGTAAGTGCAGCCTTCCAGGCAGTGCATGCTGGGAGTTGTAGGCTTTTTTATTATTTATTTATTTATTTATTTATTTATTTATTGTATTTCTATACCACTCAATAGCTGAAGCTCTCTGGGCGGTTCACAAAAATTAAAACCATTCGAAGTATAAAACAAACAGTATAAAACCATGGTATAAAATACAATATAAAAGCACAATGTAATGTTGGGTTCTTACGTGGAGTTTGTGGAGCAGACTCCACAACTATCGAGGCTTCCGTACGGCAAACAAACAATGTTTATTTCTCCATAGCATGACCACTGTTTAAACTAGCAGCAACAGACTCTGGATAAAAGGAACAGATTAACTCCAAACCTTGATTACTTAAACGCAGTTCAGCTGTGCTGAGTCACGCTTTATCTTGAAAGAACATTACACCACACACAACCAAGATAAAATCAGTGCAGAAATACAAATTTAAAACAGCAAAGTTAAAATTAAATTGCTAGACTGTTGAACTGCTGAGAGAATAAAAAGGTCTTCACCTGGTGTCTAAAAGAATATAGTGTAGGTGCCAGGTGAACCTCCTTAGGGAGTTCATTCCCCAGCTGGGGTGCAACAGCAGAGAAGGCCCTGCTCCTGGTAGGATTGCACTGTATCTGGTCACTCTAGCCTTGCCACAGTATCTCACTGGCAAGTCTCCCATCGGAGTTCTACTGATGAAAATTCTGACCAGTAAAATATCTCAACCTATGCCAATATGAGCAGGGTTTTCTAAAACCTTTGCTGGGTCATCATAACTGGGTTCAGAAATTTTGAGTCATGAAGGAAATTCTTTCCCAACATTGTTGTTTTTTGCCATTCTCTGTGGTTTGGTTCGCTTGCTTGAGTTATTTGTGCGGGTAAGAAATAAATTATTATTATTATTATTAATATTATTATTATTATTATTATTATTATTATTATTATTATTATTATTATTTGCTCCATCGTGTAAAGGAAGAAGTGGGTCTCTAGGTGATGCTAGAAGACAGTAATTACTTTTTTTAATTATGTATTTTAACCCATAGACCTTTCAATTGGCATGACATATATTTTGTAACAATTACTGATAATTGTTCATCCTTCTTAAAAATATATATTTTTAAAAAATAACAGGGTATTATTATTATTTCTTGCTTGTAGTGGTTTTTCTAGATGAACATGAAGGGCTTTGCCAAGTCATTCTGTAGGAAATAAATTTATTATTATTATTATTATTTTACTGATTCAGAAAACTTCTAACTGTTGAACATGTTTTGAGTATGACTGCTTTCTGGATGTTGGTGTGGGTGTATTTTGGTAGGCCTAGTTTCTGAAGGTTTAGAGTAAAATTGATGTGACCCTGGTGACTGATGTGACTAATGGAATAATTGTAACTTTTTATTGTTGCCATAATTCTTTAACTTCCATAGCCAGTGGTGTATTTTTCTCTCTCTTTTCCTCTTCCTTTTCTGCAACATTTTTGTCATTAGGTATTTCTATGTCAATGAGATAGGTGTGTTTTTCTTTTTTGTTTATGACTGTCATGTCTGCTGGATTGCAAAGTATTGTCTCAGAATTGTTCTGTCCCAGCAAAATAATATATGAGTGCATAGCGTGGCTTGACTTGTTTGAGTGTGTCTGGATTTCCTAGACTCTGAAAGCATCTTTCTGAAGAGCTGGTTGCATGATCCACAAGGCCAGGTTTTGGTGAATGCATAGTTGTCCTTGACAGGAGGGGTTTGCACTTGGCTAGAGTAAGGTGAACAGATGTGAAAAGGATGCAATCCTATATTCATTTTTCTGGGAGTAAGATTTATTGAAATCAATAAGACTTATTACTGAGATTTCTTTCCACAGTTTTCTTTGGGTCCTAGATTGGGATTTCTGTTCTTTGCACATGGAGGCAGTATAAATTTACACCGAGGCAGTGTAAATTCAAGAGATACTTTGATAAAAGTAGGAAAAGATCCTTGTCTAGCATTGTGATAACGGGCATCCATTCTGGCCTGTCTTTGTATTGCTACTGGCCATGGCTTGTTTACATGGCTAATGAGCCAGAGGTTAGGGTGACCATATGGAAAAGAGGACTGGGCTCCTGTATCTTTAACCATGTACATTGATGGTGCTATATAAATAAATAATAATAATAATAATTTAACAGTTGTATTGAAAAGGGAATTTCAGCAAGTGTCATTTGTATATATTTGTATATATGGGGAACCTGGTGAAATTCCCTCTTCATCACAACAGTTAAAGGTGCCCTCTTTTAAATCTGGTCACTCTAGTATAGCTCCTGCAGCTTTAACTGTTGTGATGAAGAGGGAATTTCACCAGGTTCTCCATATATACAGATGACACCTGCTGAAATTCCCTTTTATATGCAACTGTTAAAGAGACAGGAGCCCGGTCCTCCTTTTCATAGGGTCACCGTACCAGAGGTAGAATGATAATTTTTTTAGATTAGTTTCTTGTTGATAAACCAGAAATTGAAACAAGCTCCATTTTCTTCCATGGCTAATGTTTGCAGGGTAATAGTATTTTATACTCTTTCTTAATGCTAGTTTGTTGTACCAGATTTTTCTGCACTTGACAACTGCTTCATTTGTTCAGTGGTAGCAGTATGCTAAGTATGGATATGAGAAAGGTGATTGGGAAAGAGTGTTAAATGTTAGGAAAGGTGAGCTTATGGTCATCCAGTGAAGGATTTGCACTCAAAAAAGTTATTTGAGGGCAGGGGCACTGTATCACACATAGTATAGCAAAAGCTACAAAAGTAGGAAAGAGTGAAGTTAATTTCAGATACTTTGTATGTCTCTCTTGTTCCTTATTTCAGTGTTTTGGACATTAAGATGTGGTGTAGAACAGGTTTATCTTAACTATGTGCTGTAAAATCAGACATGTGACGAAGACAATGTCCAGGTGGGCTTGGACATGTGTTTGTGGGGGTGACCTATTGGTGGGCACGCTGCCTTGGGGGGCAGCCATGTTGTCATAGAAACATAGAATAGAGAGTTAGAAGGGCCCTATAAGGCCATCGAGTCCAACCCCCCGCTCAATGCAGGAATCCACCCTAAAGCATCCCTGACAGATGGTTGTCCAGCTGCCTCTTGAATGCCCCTAGTGTGGGAGAGCCCACAACCTCCCTAGGTAACTGATTCCATTGTCATACTGCTCTAACAGTCAGGAAGTTTTTCCTGATGTCCAGCTGGAATCTGGCTTCTTGTAACTTGAGCCCATTATTCCATGTCCTGCACTCTGGGAGGATCGAGAAGAGATCCTGGGCCTTCGGAAGAAGACTCATTCCCACAGAGTGTGTAGGATTTGGCCTTGAGGAGATAAGCTCTGGAGAGGGCTGACTCCCAACTGGGAAATCGCCTGTGAGAGCTTCCTCCCCCACTGGTACAGGCTGGATGGTGTCTGGCGCTGCATCTTCTAGTTCTGAATTGGATTGATTACCTGAAACATCTTCTCCCAAAACAGGGGCAGTAGGGTTAGACATGACACCACTTTTATCTCCCTGACACCCCTGTGAGATAGGTTGGTGGCTGGCCTTTGATCACCCAGTACACTTCACAGCTAAGTAGGGATTGGAACCCAGGTCTTCCCAGTCAAAATCCAACGCGCTCACTGCTACATCACCTGCCTTGCTCCTATCTTCCAGAACCAAGTCTTAACCTTGGGGAAATACGACACAGCTCAGCTGAGAGGGTTCCCTGGCTCCTATTTAAGACCAGCTTAGGTCAAAACAAACCCTCTTAATCAGCCTGAAAGTGTGGAATACTTTCCTACCATCCGACCCAATATTCTCTCTCTTTCTCTTTCCATGCTTCGTGATGTGCTCTCACTCCGAGGCCTCTGGTCATTACTCTTTCCACTCCCTCATTACCAGAATGTGCCATTAAAGTTTCGCTCACTTCAAAATGATCTCTTATTATCTCTCCATGGAAATTGCCCTAGCAACAAGCGCCTTCCTTCAATATCTATCAAGCCGAAGAAAGCCATTAGAGAAATTGCAGCGTGCAGCACGGCCCCCTACCCACCCACCCACCCGTACCTCCTCCCCTTCCGTTATCATCCCTCGACAGGTAGAAACGAGCCCAGTACGATCCAGCGCCATCTAGAGGTCAAGGAGGGACGGTCAAACTCCCCTCCCTTAGCCTCAATATCGTGAATTATTACTGCTAAGGTGTAGAAACTATGAAACTTGATGGAGAGGGTAGTTCTCTAATTGGAGCCCGTCGGTCCATTCGACCAGCTCTACTGTGTCCTCGGCTTTTTAAGCAGTGTGCTGGTCATCAGTGGCTGGCATGAGTGGGACGCGTGGAGCCGCGTCCTGAAGGATGTTTTGGGAGGGATGGAGAGAAGGAGAGAGAGATGGGGTGCCAGGGAGGGAGAGAGGGAGAGAGAGAGATATGGGGTGCCAGAGAGGGAGGGAGGGACCGAGAGAGGGAGAGAGAGAGATATGGGGTGCCAGAGAGGGAGGGAGGGACGGAGAGAGGGAGAGAGAGAGAGATGGGATGCCAGGGAGGGAGGGAGGGAGAGAGAGATGGGGTGCCAGGGAGGGAGGGAGGGAGCGAGAGAGAGATGGGGTGCCAGAGAGGGGGGAGAGAGAGAGAGAGTGGCACAAAGACAGAGAAATGGGGTAGTCCTGCCCATTTTGGGGTCTGGCCCCACTCACTGTCACCATGCAGCCACTGACAGATTACCCCTGAGAGAATGCATCCCTTGAGAGAGAGAAAGGGCTACATCCTATTTCCACCAACATTCTCTTAGATGCCTCCAAGCAGGGTTGGAGGTAACAGCCGTCTCCCGTCATTTCCATAAGCAGGTATCCAGTGTCATAATACCACCAAAAATGTATACCTAACACGGCCAATGACCACTGTCAGACTTCCTCTCCTGCTCCTCCTTGATCTAATTCCTCTATTAAAACCATCTAAGTTAGGGTCCATATTGTGGCAGTGAATTCCATACACTCATTTTGGAATGACCAATGTCCTTGCTTTGATTGGAAATACTCAGGACTCTGTGATACTACACATACACACACACACACACCAAAAAAGGAAAATGACATCTCTAAATCTGTGACCTCATTGGAGTCCATCTGTGTGTCATCTCCCTTTGCCGAGCTCCCCAAGGAAAGGTTTTCTCCCTGAGCAGAAAACAAGCAAAAGCAGTAAGACAGATGCCTGTGATGGGATTCTCGCAAGGCGAGCACTGGGGCGGGGAGGGGGGAACCTCAGGATTAATTGCAGGGGCTTTGTGAGAGGTGATTCCTTCCTCCCTCCTCGCCGTGCCCCAAACAAAGCGCACAGAAGACCTTTTCACTTAGATTAATGGCTAGATCAAGTGAAGACAGGCTAAAAGGAATGAACTCAGCCTGTGTAATTCACTACCGTGGGAGATCACGGTGTGATAGACTTCGGCTAGGGTAGCAAAAGAGCTCTATAATTTCTCCACCATTAGGTATATGTCATTATGACTTCTGGAGGATGGGGGGAGTTGAGTGCGTGTCGTTTCAGACCTTGCCATCCTAAGCGGGCTTCGGCATTCACATTGCACTGGCTGTGTACCGCCCAATAGCCGAAGCTCTCTGGGCGGTTCACAAAAATTAAAACCATGAAAAGCATAATAAAACAACCAACAGTCTAAAAACACAAATACAAAATACAATATAAAAAGCACAACTAGGATAAAACCATACAGTAGAAATGGATATAGGTTAAAATATGGAATTAAAACAGCAAAGTTTAAATTGAAGTTAAATTAGGTGTTAAAATATTGAGAAAATAAAACTTCAGGTGTCGATGGAAGGAGTACAGCATAGGCGCCAGGCGAACCTCTCTGGGGAGTTCATTCCACAGCCGGGGTGCCACAGCAGAGATGGCCCTGCTCCTAGTAGCCACCTGCCTCACTTCCTTTGGCAGGGGCTCATGGAGAAGGACCCCTGAGGATGATCTTAAGGTCCGGGCAGGTATATATGGGAGGAGGCGTTCCTTCAGATAGCCTGGCCCCAAGCTGTTTAGGGCTTTAAATGTTAATACCAGCACTTTGAATTGGACCTGGACTGGCAGCCAATGGAAAAGGACTGGCGTGATGTGGTCTTGTCGGCCAGCCCCTGTTAGTAACCGTGCTGGTCTGTTTTGTACCAGTTGAAGTTTCCGGACCGTTTTCAAGGGCAGCCCCACGTATAATGCATTGCAGTAATCCAAACAAGAGGTTATCAGAGCATGTATGTTGAATGAATCACAGAGGTGGAGGGGTCCTTGTAGACCATCCTACCACCAGCTTGATACAGGAAAACCCAGAGCTAAAATGGCACCTAAAGGGGCTGTCCAGCCCCACTTGAAAACCTCCAGCATGGAAGCAACCATGGGGATGGCGAACGAGTGATATTCAAGAAAGCTAGGATTCTCCTAATTCGTGTCGTTGCTTGCATTTGCAATCGCTGCCCACTCTGTGCGGATGAAAAACTGCACAAATAGAGCAGCGATCGAACAGGAGATTTGTGCAAATCTCCCCCAATTTGCGCCAATGTCCAAATTTGCACAAATTTTCCCCCTACGCTAAAGTAGGGCTGAGGGAGGAAATGTGCGCAAGTTAGGACATTGGCACAAATCGAACTGGGAATCAAGAACGAGGCGAAATTGAGCTCCTGTTTGACAATTTGCAGATATTTTCAGTGTGCGTGTGATTGCACTCATGCTAGTATTTGGATCTTGGAATGCGGCACATTGGCGTGTTTTGCAAGCAAAAATGAAATTATCATAGATCCCTGCTCTCTTGGTCACTGGTTCCATTGTCAAACTGCTGTTATTGTCAAGATGTTTCTCCTTAATGTTCAACCAAAACCGCCCACATCCAGTAACTTAATCCCATTAGATCTATTCCTGCTATACCAGTAGGCTAGATCTACACTACTGTTTCATAGCAGTATTGAAGTGCACTGATATTGAATTGCTGTGCCCAGAACTGGACGCCGTGCTTAAGATGAGGCCTAACCAGGGCCGAATAGAGGGGGACCAGTACCTCGCGCAATTTGGAAGCTACACTTCTATTAATGCAGCCCAAAATAGCATTGGCCTTTCTTGCAGCCACATCGCACTGTTGGCTCATATTCAGCTTGTGATCTACAACAATTCCAAGATCTTTCTCACTTGCAGTAATGCTGAGCCAAGTATCCCTCATCTTGCAACTGTGCATTTGCTTTCTTTTTCCTAAGTGTAGAACTTTATTTATTTATTAAATTTATATACCGCCCCATAGCCGAAGCTCTCTGGGCGGTTTACAAAAGCTAAAAACAGTGGACATTAAAAAAAAGTATACAAAATTTTAAACCATCAAAAATAGAAAAACAACAGTATAAAACAACAGTATCCATTTTAAACAACGACAGTTCTGGGGTCCATTAACAAACAAACAAACTTAGCATATGTTGTTAAATGCTGTTAAATGCCTGGGAGAAGAGAAAGGTCTTGACCTGGTGCCGAAAAGATAACAATGTTGGTGCCAGGCAATTATCCCTATTAAAAAAAATTGTGTTTTTTTTTTATTCTGTTTTTTTCACCCCAGCACTCCAGCCTTTCAAGATCAAGAAGATTTTAAGTTTCAGGTAGGTACATAGAGAAGAAGGCAGTCTTTTGAGTAACCTGGCCTCTAAACAAGTAGGGGTTGAAAGGTTAAAACCAGTATATTACATTGGACTGGGAGCCTGCACACTGAGAAAGCACATGTATAATGGGGTGGAAATGCTCAGTCTTTGTTAATGACTGTATTGCCAAACTCTGGATCAATGTTACTTTCCAAACTCTTTTTTAAAAGCAGCCCATTGTACCACTCATTGTGATAGTTTAAACAGGAGGTTGACAAGGCCAGGGTAATTGTGTCCAAACAATTTCCATCCCGTTGATAAACAGCTGATAAACCTAAATATGCGCGAGTACAGAAGGTGACAAATTTCCACATCATGACACATTGCAGATCAAGAGAGAGCCTTTGCTGGGATCCCAAAGCTCTGCAGGTAGGAAGGGGTGAAAAGTTGAGTGTAAAACGAGCATTTTGAGAACGCCAGGTGACAGATGAATCAACTCATACATATTGCAATGGTGACTCACTGGGAGCTGTGATTCCAGCTCCTGTTTGCTTGATGTTTTGGTTTGGGGTTTTTTTCCCCCATTATTGTTTATTCTAGTCCTTCACCACCCTGGGCGGGTGGCACATATCTAAGCTGTTTGCTTTGCTGCTGGCACGCTGGCTGGCAGAAGCCACCTTCTGTCAACGGCTTCCGTGCCCTCGCTTCCAAATGGCCTTCATCCAACTGGCTTCATCAATGGCTGTTGCCAAAGCTCTTGACTGGCATGGAATAGAGACCCAAGAGCCAATGGGGAGGTGAAGCCAGGGACCAGAATCTGTAATGTTTCAGCTTAATGGGGTGGGGGGGGACACTCATGTTGGCACCTGATGTTTCTTGAGCCATCCAAGCTAGGGTGATTGAGAAGCTGGTCTCTTGAATATTCTTTGTCCTGCACTCTCTTCTCAATCCTCCCAGAATGCAGGACACGGAATAACGGGCTCAAGTGACAGGAAGCCAGATTCCAGCTGGACATCAGGAAAAATGTCCTGATGGTTAGAGCAGTACAACAATGCAACCAATGACCTAGGGAGGTGGTGAGCTCTCCCACACTTGAGGCCTTCAAGAGGCAGCTGGACAACCAACTGTCAGGGATGCTTTAAGGTGGATTCCTGCATTGAGCAGGGGGTTGGACTTGATATCCTATGAGACCCCTTCCAATGCTACTATTTGATGATGAAGATGATGATGATGATTTTCCTTACTCCCAAGGTATTCTAGACACCACAGAACGATTTAAGAACAACACAATCCCTACCTGCAATCTAATTGCAACAATACAAAAGGAAAAGAGGTTGAATTGGGGTAGGAGGGTCAGCAAAACAAGGCCATCAGGTTGGATTTGATGGCCTTATAGGCCCCTTCCAGCTCAACTGTTCTATGATTCTATGACTCTGTCATAGAATCATAGAACCACCCCTGTATCAGTCCGTTGTGACTGGTATTGTATTAGGTGGAGAGACAAAGTCTAGAAGATTTCCCTTCTGCTTCCTCTCCCGCCAGATCTTCTGGGTTCTTGCCTCTTTCTGCACCAGCTTCAGAGAAGCGCTTTTTGGATCCAGTGGGATCTGATGTATGGGTTTCTACCCACCCATCTGTACGGAAAAGCAAAGCAAATGCTGATTACTATGGTGTCTGCTAATAGGCACTCAGGAAAACTTTCGGAGAGGTGGGGCTGACAGCAAATGGAGATTTAGGGAAGAGCAAGACTTTGGCCTTATATTCCCCTTCCAACTCTACTATTCTATATGATTGCATGACACACACACACACACACACACACACACACACACACACATAAACACTTTCTCGCCTACTTTGTTCATAGACTGCTCACAACCAATTTGCAGCTGCTGCTTATCGCAATCTGCACCCATCTGGAACATTTTAAAAAATGTATTTATGTTATTCAAAATTTATTCAACCATTATTTAAAATATTGATAAAACACCGCTCAGGAAATATCCCCCTAGCAGTCTAATTTAATAAATGGCTAATTTAAAATGCAATAATAACTGTAAATCCTTTAAACAATCCCCCCTTTCTCTCTCTACCTAAGACAAATGTAGCCAATTTTGGATCAGTACGCAATGAGTGGGTTAGCACAACACGCTAAGCTACACTCAGTGGTAGAGTGTGGGTTGTTGTTGAACCATGGGTTGTTTGTTGAATTGTGAGCTAGCGTGTTGTCCAAATATAAGACATTTTTCACAGTGTGGCTTCTTAACCATGTAGTGTAACTTATGAGTACCCATGGTTTGTTGCTGGGTAGCTCAGGATGGTTAACAAGCCACCCTGTCCTGAGCTCAGACAGCATGCTAACCCACAGTTCAACAAACCATCCACAGTTCAACAGCAAGCCACACTCAACCATTGAGTGTGGGATAGCATGTTGTGTGAACAGCGCCGCTGTCATGTCATAATGCAGTTATGCGATGATGATGATGATGATGATGATGATGATGATGATGATGATGATATGAAGCCATTACAAACAGGAAGCATTGCCCTCTCTCTGAATAGGCTTCCCATTGGCACCGCAGCTTTGAAGTTGCCCATCCTCAAGTAGCAGTGCCTGGACAGTAGACTGAGCAGAAGCCACTCAGGTCTCCAGGTCATGGTCTCCGCCATTATGATGAGATGTACTGTACCTCCGGCTGGACATCAGGAAAAACTTCCTGACAGTTAGAGCAGTATAACAATGGGACCAGTGACCTAGGGAGGTTGCGGGCTCTCCCACACTAGAGGCCTTCAAGGGGCAGCTGGACAGCCATCTGCCAAGGATGCTTTAGGGTGAATTCCTGCATTGAGCTGGAGGTTGGACTTGATGGCCTTATAGGCCCCTTCCAACTCTATGATTCTATGAAATTATAGTAATTATTTCAAGATGTGCATCTATATCTATAAATTAGCACATGCTAAGTTTATGAAAATCGGTGTCCTTTTTGCCCTCTCGATGTAGGGTACAGCCTGTGTTTTAGAGGACGTCTTCTGCTGTCTTTTCGACCTTCTTCTCCAAAGCATCTAGAACTTTTGAGCCATTGTGAGTTTTTAGCTCCCTCTTGTTTGGCTATTTATTGATGGGCTGTGATTAATTTGCTGTCGTGTGTTACTTTATTGATTTTTTCCCCCTATTGATTTTTAACTGTTTGTTAGCTGCTTTGACAGCAGTTATGCTGAAGGCATAAGACATCAATAAGAAAATAAAATGACCATTAAAATATATGAGACCCATTTCCTCCATAATCCTAGGGGTGTGATAGGGAAAACTTTCCTGCTATCTGATTGTTATCAGACAGCTAGGCGTAGTTTATTCCAGTTGAGTTCCGTCTTTGGGAATAATGGGTCCTATTCCAGAGGGGCAGTTTTGTAGAAAGAAAAAATGGTATAAGAAGCATTGGGAAAATATGGAGGGGATGCAATTGGAAGACCACAGCATTTGGGTTCATCCACCTAACCCCATAACCTTCCATGAAAGAAGCAGGGTGATTAAATAACAAAAGCCCCATCTGGATGTATCCTTAATTTTCTCAAAACAGCTAAACCCACCATATTTTGGTGCTATCCCAAATCAGGGGAAGAGGAGAAGCAGGATCGGCTCTACTGTTAGGCAGAGTGAGGCAGCAACCTCAGGTGGGACAGGTTGTGGGTCAAGGAATAGAGGAGAGGTGTTGGGGGATACAATTCGGTGTGCCATGCATGGCCTGCCCAGAGCCCACTAAGCTAACCTACTGCCCTGAGATGCTGTGGAGGACGTGATCACATTACCAGTGTTGCAGTGAGGTTCTACCACCAGTCAGGTGGTTTCTGTACATAGAATTAGGGAAGGGGGCACCATTTTGTCTGTCAATCAGACAACAAAGTGTCTGGGTCCAGCCACATGGAAGAGGAGGAGGAGGAGGAGGAGGAGGAGGAGGAGGAGGAGGAGGAGGAGGAGGAGGATCTTCATTACTTGTCTCCTCTCACAATATGGCTAAAGCTTTCTGGGACCACAAGCTAATCATAGAATCACAGAATAGTAGAGTTGGAAGGGGCCTATAAGGCCGTCGAGTCCAATCCCCTGCTCAATGCAGGAATCCACCATAAAGCATCCCCGACAGATGGTTGTCCAGCTGCCTCTTGAAGGCCTCTAGTGTGGGAGAGGCCACAACCTCCCTAGGCAATTGGTTCCATTGTCGTACTGCTCTAACAGTCAGGAGGTTTTTCCTGATGACCAGCTGGAATCTGGCTTCCTGTCACTTGAGCCCATTATTCCGTGTCCTGCACTCTGGAAGGATCGAGAAGAGATTCTGGCCAACATGTTGTAGGGCTCTCTGTTTCAGAGTAAGCACTTACAGAAGAGCCTCAGAAGAAGAAGAGTTCAAATTGTGAGCAGCTTTGGGTGAGGAACTGGCCCAGGGTGGTTAAAAATCAATGTTTTTTAAAAAAAAAAATAAGATTTTTTAAAATTTAAATTGGATTTTTTTTTTTAATAAAACGCTTTTTGAGGAAAATATCTAAAGATAGTTTTCTATTTAAGATACATTATAGTCCAAAGGTTATTCATCATGAAATAAGGATTAGTTTTTAATTATGTAGCATGAGGCTGTATATTCATGCAATGTTTACATTTTGGGGGTAAATAAATTCCATTCATCCATCCACAATGCCATGCTCTTCCAGAGGTTTTTGTAAGATTATCGGGCAGTTTTTCCTATCTAGAAGGTATGGTCACAGCTGCTTGGTTTTACAGTTCTCAAAACTGTGAATTTGTGTCTGCAGACATCACAATCCCATTGCGCCTTTGCAAATCTATGTACACAGAATCAACCCCTTTACCTCTTAAGTGCGAAGTTTCAAAAAATTCAATGAATAGAGTGCAGTTTTGAAGGGGGGGTTAAGTCGCGTGATTAAATCGAGTCTTTCTGAGTAGTGATTTAAATCGTGATTTAAATCATGATTTAACTCAAATTGATTTAAATCAAATCCACCCTGGGAATTGCTCTCTCTACACCTCTCCTGGGTGAGACTTCAGCTCTTGAAAGACCATAAGAACATCAGGAGAGCCCTGCTGAATCAGACCTAGGGTCCATCTGGTCCTGCACTCTGCTCACACAGTGGCCAACCAGCTGTTGACCAAGAATCCACAAGCAGGACATGGTGCAACAGCACCCTCCCGCCCATGTTCCCCAGCAACTGGTGCACATAGGCTTACTGCCTCTGATCCTGGAGGTAGAATAGAGCCATCAGGACTAGTAGCCCTTGATAGCCTTCTCCTCCAGGAACTTATCCAACCCCTTTTTGACACCATCCAAATTCGTGGTCATCACCAATTGTGAAGGGGAGCAAGGAGAGTTTGGGGTAGATTGGGCCCAGCAACCATTGCGCAACATCGCAGAGAAAGACAAAGAGATGTCAGAAATTAGAGAACCATCAGGGCCATGGAGTGGTGGATACGAGAAAAGAGTCCTAAATTGATGGAACAATCAGATTGCAGCTAAAGCAATTTTAAGATTAGGGCCCCCTTTGTGTTAAGAAGTGATCTTCCTTTGATGAAAACGCCATCCCCACCCATCCTGTGCAATCCCTCCTTCTCTCTCTCTCTCTCTCTCTCTCTCTCTCTCTCTCTCTCTCTCTCTCTCTCTCTCTCTCTTCCTCCCTCCCTTTCTGCTACCTTGATCACCACTTGTGACCCTCTTCTTTCATCACTCCGCCTCGTTTTCCTCAAGTGCAGTTTTTGCTCCAAACCACCTAAACACCTTGTTTAAATTGCTTTAATCTCCAAGTGCTCCTTCTATTGATTCCAAACAGTTAAGCTGTCAATCAGACCTTTTCTCTTTATGCGCCAGAGAATGAGGTCAGAAAGATTAAAACAACAAGCAAACACAATGGGGGGCTGAGCCGGGGGGGGGGGTGCTGGGGGGCGGTCGGTAGTGTGTGTGTGTGTGTGTGCTATTCCAATTGGATCCATATAGACCTTAGAGCAAGATCCACCAGACAAATGAAAAGCACAACTTAGCAGGGGGGGAAATCCCATCAAAGAACAACACAACTATTTCATTTATTGGTTTATTAATTAATTAATTACATTTCTATACCGCCCAATAACGGAAGCTCCCTGGGCGGTTCACAACAGTTAAAACCAGTGCCGAGCCAAATCCTGCCCTCTACTTTGGGGGGTTTCCTCTGCCTCTGCAAAAGAGGGGTTGGCTTTTCTGCCTCTTTCGCATGGTGAAACTCAGAGAATTTTTCTCCTTGGGGAGGGGGACAGAGTTTCCATATACCCTTTTTCATACTGTTACATAATGGTTACATGATGACCAGGTGGAATCATTATCCAGGAGACAGTTCTGGAAGGGGAGAAGCCAAATGGCCATTAGTCCCAGTCAGGCAGGTGGAGGGGTCCTTGCTGTTCCACCTCTCCTTTTGATGCAGACAAATGGAATGACCTGTGATGGAGGCAGCTCTCAGAGTGAAGGAACCAAATTGGTCCCACGCCCACCCTAGTGAGCTAATAAGAATGGAAGAAGTGCCATGCTGGATCAGACCAAGGGTCCATCTAGTCCAGCACTCTGTTCACACAGTGGCCAACCAGCCATCGGCCAGGGATAAACAAGAAGATTGAGAGGAGACATGATAGCACTCTTCAAATACTTAAAAGGTTGTCACACAGAGGAGGGCCAGGAACTCTTCTCGATCCTCCCAGAGTGCAGGACACGGAATAACGGGCTCAAGTTAAAGGAAGCCAGATTCCAGCTGGACATCAGGAAAAACTTCCTGACAGTTAGAGCAGTGCGACAATGGAACCAGTGACCTAGGGAGGTGGTGGGCTCTCCCACACTAGAGGCCTTCAAGAGGCAGCTGGACAACCATCTGTCAGGGATGCTTTAGGGTGGATTCCTGCATTGAGCAGGGGGTTGGACTCGATGGCCTTGTAGGCCCCTTTCAACTCTGCAATTCTATGATTCTATGGTTCAACAGCACCCTCCCACCCATGTTCCCCAGCAACTGGTGCACACAGGCTTACTGCCTCAAATACTGGAGGTGGCACACAACCATCAGGGCTAGTAGCCATGGATAGCCTTTGCCTCCAGGAATTTATCCAACCCCCTTTTAAAGCCATCCAGATTGGTGGCCATCACTACATCTTGTGGTGCATGTCTTGTTATATGTCCTCTGCTGCAATCTCTGTTGATGGAAGCAGTTCTTGGAAGAGATGAGCCAAATGGCAGCTGGAACCAGCCAGGCCAATAGAGGGGGCCTTGAACCTAAAGAAAGCCATGCTAGATCAGATGAAACGTTTATCTAGTCTAGTGTTCTCTTCATACAGTGGCCAACTAGATATTTAAGAGAAGCCCACAAGCAGGACATAGCACCACCCCACTCATGTTTCCCAGCAACTGGCGTACAGAGGCATAGCACCTCGAATACTACAGGTAATCTATAGCCCTCATGATTAGCAGCCATTGATAGTTTTATTCTCCATGAATCTGTCTAAGCCCCTTTTAAAGCAATCGATACTAATTACTCGTGGAATCTGTCAGTTCTGATGTTCCCTCTCCCGCCAACAAAGGCTGAATTCCCAGGGGAGAGGGAGAGAGAGAGATGATCTCTGAGCCTGGCCCTCCTGTTTGATAAGATCTTGGGAAGATTCCTTCCGGACTCCTGGAGAGGCGTAGAGAATTTCCTCCCTTGCTTCCTGTCCTGGCTGGTATTCATAGAATCATAGAATAGTAGAGTTGGAAGGGGTCCACAAGGCCATCGAGTCCAACCCCCTGCCCAATGCAGGAATCCACCTTAAAGCATCCCTGACAGATGGTTGTCCAGCTGCCCCTTGAAGGCCTCTATTGTGGGAGAGCCCACAACCTCCCTAGGTAACTGGTTCCATTGTCGTACTGCTCGAACAGTCAGGAAGTTTTTCCTGATGTCCAGCCGGAATCTGGCTTCCCGTAACTTGAGTCCGTTATTCCGTGTCCTGCACTCTGGGAGGATCGAGAAGAGACCCTGGCCCTCCTCTGTGGGACCACATTTCAAGTCCTTGAAGAGTGTTATCATGTCTCCCCTCAATCTTGTGTTCTCCAGGCTAAACATGCTCAGTTCTTTCAGTCTCTCTTCGTAGGGCTTTGTTTCAAGACACCTGATCATCTACTTCAGCCTCCCAGTCCAATTCAGAAACCAAATCAGAGAGACCAAGCCTCATCCTGACATTACCCTTACTGTCGAATATTGAATGGAATTGGATGGGACATAGTGAATACGTAGAAACATACAAGCCAGGTTGGGTCAGCACATGATGCCAATGAGTTCCCAACCCTTTGCACAGAACCCGGTTTCTGCCCTGTACCTATCTAGAAGCTCAGGAAGGATCTGCTTTCTGATCCCCCTAGGTGTATACGTGCATCCCTTTATTAAATCTTGATTTACATCAGAGAGCAAACATTGTGTTATTGATTCTCTCTGATGCTCCTATTTGGTTTGGCTCTGTATTTTTCATTATTGTAGATAATTCACATGTTGCATTTTTTTTATCATATTCTCTTTTGATGTTATTACCGGTTATTTGTGTCTTATTGTATTGATTAGAAATGTTATTGCTTTCTCTGGATCTCTTATGTTCCTAATTTTGAATGCGGTGTTGTAGTTGTCTGGTTGAAATTCTTCAAGAACCATCTATGGTTTGAAAGCAAAGGAAAAAGTATTGGGAAAGCAGTGGGTGAGAAAACTGCCTTTCATGGTGGCCATCCCACCAGGTCAGGAAACTTTTAGGTCATTTTATGAAGAATTAATACATGAATTGGCTTGTTTTGCTGACTCTCCCACCCCAACTCAACCTCTTTTCCTCCTGTATTGTGGCAATTAGATCGCAGGTAGAGACTGTGTTGTTTTTAAATCGTTCCATGGTGTCTAGACTACCTTGGGAGTAAAGAAAATCATCATCAAATAATAGCGTTGGAAGGGGCCTCATAGGATATCAAGTCCAACCCCCTGCTCAATGCCCGCTGCTGTTTTCTCTATACATGCTGCCCTTGGGTAAACTTATTCAATCCCATGGCCTCCAATATCACCTGTATGCCGATGACACACAACTATATCTCTCATCTCCGGAACTTTCTCCTGATGTCCACGATCGTATCTCAGCATGTCTTTCAGATATCTCAGCCTGGCTGCTTCATCGCCGTTTGAAACTCAATATGGCAAAAACTGAACTGCTTGTTTTTCCTCCTAAACCTTCTCCTCATCTCTCATTCTCTCTTACTGTCAACGATGTCACGCTTACTCCGGTCAAGGAAACTCGTAGCCTTGGCTTTATATTTGATTCCTCGCTCTCCTTTATTCCTCATATCGAGGCAGTAGCTAAATCTTGTCGTTTCTTCCTGTATAATATTGCCAGGATTCGACCATTTTTGTCTGTCTCTTCTGCCAAGACTCTCGTTCACGCACTGGTTATCTCTCGGTTGGACTACTGCAACCTCCTTCTCTCTGGCCTCCCCTCATCTCACATCAGTCCGCTGGTCTCTGTCCACCACTCTGCCGCTAAGATCATCTTCCTGGCCCGCCGCTCTGACCATGTCACTCCGCTTCTGAAATCTCTTCATTGGCTCCCAATTCACTCCAGAATCCAATATAAACTTCTCCTGTTGACCTTCAAAGCTTTTCATGGTCTAGCTCCTGCCTATCTCTCCTCTCTCATCTCACGCTATTGCCCCGCTCGTGCTCTTCGCTCCTCTGATGCCATGCTTCTTGCCTGCCCAAGGGTCTCTACTTCCCTTGCTCGGCTTCGTCCATTTTCCTCTGCTGCCCCTCATGCCTGGAATGCTCTTCCAGAACACTTGAGAACTACCAACTCAATCACAGCTTTTAAAACACAGCTAAAAAATTTTCTTTTCCCTATAGCTTTTAAACTTTGAGTTTGTTCTGACTCTATACTGTTAGCTTCACCCTTCCCGGTGCCTGTTTACACTTCCCTGTGCCTGTTTGCATTCTCTTTCCCCCCTTATTGTTTACTACAACTTTATTAGATTGTAAGCCTGTGCGGCAGGGTCTTGCTATTTACTGTGTTATCTGTACAGCACCATGTACATCGATGGTGCTATATAAATAAATAAATAATAATAATAATAATAATAATAATAATAATAATAATAATAATGCAGGAATCCACCTTAAAGCATCTCTGACAAATGCCTCAAGTGTAGGAGAGCCCACGACCCCCCTAGGTTATTGGTTTTGTTGTCGTACTGCTCAAACCATCAGGAAGTTTTTCCTGATGTCCAGCCAGAATCTGGCTTCCTGCAACTTGAGCCCATTATTCCGTGTCCTGCACTCTGGATCGAGAAGAGATCCCGGCCCTCCTCTGTGTGACAACCTTTCAAGTCTTTGAAGAGAGCAATCATGTCTCCCCTCAGTCTTCTCAAGGCTAAACAGGCCCAGATCTTTGTGGAGGGAAGCCGTTTTTGGCTGTCCAGCTGCCTCTTGAATGCCTCTAGTGTGGGAGAGCCCACGGCCTCCCCAGAGTAGTACATCATCATGACAGGAAACCAAAAGTAGGAACTACACCAAAATGTTGCAGTATGGAATGTTTCATGTTCAGCTTGCCAGGAACTCCATGGCATTCTGCTCTTTCCTGTTCCTCTGTCCTCATTCTGCAGCCAGTGAACACTATTGAGCTATTTTGGGGGCAGTTCCCGCCAGGGTTCTTCCTTCCAAAGATATTTTCTACTTCTTTAAACCTGCTCAAACCTTCCTCTTATGCGCATGTAGTGAAGGAAGTCAATGGGAAGAGATAAGAAGCCATTCAGAGGAAGGCAACAAGGATGATTCAGGGTCTGAAAATAAAACCCTATGAGGAGAGACTGAAAGAACTGGGCAGGTTTAGCCTGGAGAAGAGAAGGCTGAGGGGAGACATTTGATTTATTTATTTATTTATTTATTTATTTATGCATTTTTATCCCGCGCTTTAGCCAAAAAGGCTCTCAAGGCAGCTTACAAAACCATTTCTTAAGACTAGGGTGACCAACTGTCAGGATTTCTCCGGATTTGTCCTGGTTTTTGTTCTTTCCATGGTGTCAGGGGGATTTTCGATAATTTTCAATAATGTCCTGGAATGACACACCTTCCTCTTTAAGGCTGCCATTAGCATGGCAGGAGGGAATGACATGCTCTCTTGAGGCACATCATTCCCCCACCCCGAGCTCCAATTGAGGTCTTGAAGGGGAAAGTGGGTCATTCGTGGACATTATAGAAAAGGCCCCCATTGGAGTGGATGGTGGTGGTGCAGAATGAAATCCTTTCCCCTCCTCCACTCCAATCGGGTTCTTTAAGGTGGCGGGGGAATAACGTACTTTCTGCAGGACTCAGAAAGCTGCTTTCCCCCCACACACACTAGGTGTCCTCTTTTTTGGTTTCCCAAATATAGTCACCCTACTTAAGAAAGTCCCTGCCTATAGGCTTACAATCTAAAAAACATGACACAAAAGGAAGGGGGATTGGGAGGGAGGAGGAAAAAGAAGAGGAGGAGGAGGAGGAAGAAGAGGAAGCAGCAGCAGCAGCAAAAAATTCAGGCACTTGATTCTTAGTTGCAAAGTTCAGCAGTGAGACAGTTGGTAGCAGGAAGGAGGGTGCTCTCAGCTGGAGCAGGACCCATGGAATGATGGAGAAGTACCCAGCTACTGCTTCCTCCCCCACTGATGGCCTCTGCAGAGACAGTTGGTAGCCCTCTTCAAAAACATGAAAGGTTGCCACACAGAGGAGGGCCCGGATCTCTTCTCGATCATCCCAAGGAATAATGGGCTCAGGTGACAGGAAGCCAGATTCCGGCTGGACATCAGGAAAAACTTCCTGACAGTTAGAGCAGTACAGCAATGGAACCAGTTACCTAGGGAGGTTGTGGCCTCTCCCACACTAGAGGCCTCCAAGAGGCAGCTGGGCAACAATCTGTCAGGGATGCTTTAAAGTGGATTCCTGCAGTGAGCAGGGGGTTGGACTCCATGGCCTTAGGGGACCCTTCCAGCTCTACTTTTCTATGATTCTATGATTCCATTCTAAATGTTGTAAGCCTCTTTGAGGAAACGTTGGTTAAAGAGCAGAGCATAAAACTAAACAAATAAATACATGTGTAATTGTAAGTGTTTACTTTTGGCTAGGTTGCGTTGTTACGCTTTTACTTGGCTTTGTTCTTTTTGGTATCAGTACATGATAGAAGTTAAAACTGAATCTTTGCAAAAAATAAGCTGCAGCTATTTTTTCCCTATTTCCTAATTAGAGTATAAACAGTTTTGTTTAGTTTGGACCTTTTTGTTCTCCCCTGTTGATTGTTTACTATTAACACCCTTGGTTTATTTGTGTGAAGAAATAAACACACACACACACGAACACATAGCAGTCTCAGGTTCAAGGTGCTTATAATTAATTTTCCATTATAATCAACCTTCATATAACCTGCATAAGCTCAGCTGTAAATCTATCCCCCCTTCTTCTTCTTCTTTTTTTTTTGCATGAGATGTTTATTTATTTAAGGAAAGTGTTCATTATGAATAGGTAAAAGCTTCTGAATGTAAAAATAGCTGCTCTTCCTATTTAATTTATAGTTTTCTGATGCTAACAATTCACAGCTGTTGAAATCCGTATAGACCCATGGGCACAGCGAGTGTGTGCCAGATGTTTTAGATGATTAGGAGACATTCACAGCTTCTCCTTTAATTTTATTGAGCCCCTTCCTGGGGAAAAGTGGCAGCATCACCGTGCAAGGAAAAATAGCATGGCCCTGTCTTAGCCTCACTTTGCCATCAGTACATAAAAACAAGCGAACCTAAGAACCATGCTGAATCAGGCCAAGGGTCCATTCTGTTCACAAAGTGGCAATCAACCGTTGACCAGGAACCCACAAGCAAGACACAAGAACAACCGCACCCTCCCACCCATGTTCCCCAGCAACTGGTGTACATAGGTGTGGCGCCTCTGCTACTGAAGGTCGCACATAGCTATCAGGACTAGTAGCCATTGATAGCCTTCTCCTCCAGGAATTTATCCAACCCCTTTTTTAAAGCCATCCAAACGGGTGGCCATTGCTACATCTTGTGGTAGCGAATTCCATAGTTTACCTAAGCAGTGTGTAAAGAAGGACTTTCTTTTATCTCTGCTGAATCTCCCACTAATCAGTTTCATGGGATGAAGGCCTTGAGTTCTAGTATTTTGAGAGAGGGAGTAACAATGAGACCAAGTGAGATGGTCCAATTTTTGGTTCCCCCTACAACGTATCTCTTGGGTCGCTTTGGCCTTGTTCAGACATTCTCCTGTACATTTGTATGAATGTGAGAGCAGGGTTTCCCCCCAGTGGCCCAATTCCCAGCACCCTCGTCCACCATCTCCCTGTCCCCCGCCTCCCTCCCTAATATCCGTGCACAAGGAAGGGCCTATCTATAGAGCAGAACTTGCTCTATGCCTGTAGGTTCCCCCATGTTGTGAAACACTGGCCATGCATAGAGCATAGAGCTGCACTACCAAACCTACCTCACAGGGTTGTTGTTGTGAGGAGGATTATGAACGCCACCTTGACTTCCTTGGAGGAAAAAAGTGGGATATAATGTAATAAATAATAATAGATAATAACATTCTGTGGTTAATAGAAGCTTTAGAAAGAGGAGGAAAGACCTGAGAGAACAGGTCCGATCGAAGACATTTGGAGTCTTTGCATCTGGCGTCACTTCATAAGTCCTTCCTGTGGAAGCCCTCAGGAGAAGGAGGCTAAAACCCCAAACCTTTGAGTGAAAGCCAGAGTCCTAGCAACGCTCACGAAGTCCTCCTATCATTTCTTGTAAAGCAACACAGAGAGGAGCGTGAAAAGAGCGTAGGAAACCTTCCTGAAACTCTCTTTTCCAAATCTCTGGAGCTTCCGTTGCCTGGATATAAAAAGAGCCATCTGCACGTCAGGCAGTCCGGGTGGCAAAGATGAGGCAGCGAGTCATTATTTTATCATTAGCGCTGAGGGGTAATGGCACCACCAGTGTGACTCTGCGATTTAGAGGTGAGCAGTCAAGGAAAAGGAAAAGGGAAGGGAAGTTGGGGTGCATGATGTGTGTTCCTGATACAGGAGCAAGCCAGTCCGTAGATTTGGGACAGGTGCTTCTCATCTAGAAGAGGAAGGCTGTTGAGAGGTGCTAGAAATTGCTTCTCCAGTCTGCTGTGCTAATTGATATCTCACCTTAAGCCATTTGGGCTTTGAGTCCCCAGCGGCCCCTAAAACAGGAAGAGGGCTGTTGACAGGCAGTGTTCATTTTGATGTATTCCTGAGCCAGATGGCTCTATATGTTTCTCCCTGGCCTTTTCTGTTCCACAAACGCCTTCTCTTTGCCGTCACTACAGCTGAGCCAAAATTCCTCAGAAGACTTGATTTTTCCTGAGAAAGTGTCTGACACGTTTCTGTTCCTCCCCTCCCTAGAAAACGAAGGCCCCTTTTTCAGAAGGTTCTCCAAATATCCTCCATCCTTTTTTTCGCTCTGTGGTGACCGCCATTTTATTCCCACAATGCCCTGGAACAGCAGTGGCTCAAGCATGACAGAGGATGCAATTTGCAGCAGCAGCCCCCCCCCCAAAAAAAAAATCCTTGAGGGTGGGGTGAGAAGGTGCATTATTGTCTTTGCTAATGGTGAGCCCCCACCTTTTCATCCCAAGAAACCATTGGAGAATTTCTCCTCCCTCTGGAGAAATCCAGTGAAATGTTCCCCCCAATTTCTCTGCCCACAAATGCGTCATTGTTGACAGGCCATTTTCACACAGTGGTACCTCGGCCCTGTTTGCTTCTACCCTAGTTTATTGGTCGTCAACTGATGAGGCAGTCATACAATAGTACAGTTGGAAGGGGCCTACAAGGCCATCGAGTCCAACCCCCTGCTCAATGCAGGAATCCACCCTAAAGCATCCCTGACAGATGGTTGTCCAGCTGCCTCCTGAAGGCCTCTAGTGTGGGAGAGCCCACAACCTCCCTAGGTAACTGGTTCCATTGTCGTACTGCTCTAACAGTCAGGAAGTTTTTTCTGATGTCCAGCCAGAATCTGACTTCCAGTAACTTGAGCCCGTTATTCCATGTCCTGCACTCTGGGATGATCGAGAAGAGATCCTGACCCTCCTCTGTGTGACCACCTTTTAAGTATTTGAAGAGTGCTATCATGTCTCCCCTCAATCTTCTCTTCTCCAGGCTAAACATGCCCTATTCTTTCAGTCTCTCTTCATAGGGCTTTGTTTCCAGACCCCTGATCATCCTGGTTGCCCTCCTCTGAACACGCTCCAGCTTGTCTGCATCCTTCTTGTATTGTGGAGCCCAGAATTGGATGCAATACTCTAGATGAGGCCTAACCAGGGCTGAATAGAGGGGAACCAGTACCTCACACGATTTCGAAGCTATACTTCTATTAATGCAGCCCAAAATAGCATTTGCCTTTCTTGCAGCCATATTGCACTGTTGGCTCATATTCAGCTTGCGATCTACAACAATTCCCAGATCCTTCTCGTTTGTAGTATTGCTGAGCCAAGTATCCCCCATCTTGTAACTGTGCATTTGGTTTCTATTTCCTAGATGTAGAACTTGGCATTTATCCCTATTAAATTTCATTCTGTTGCTTTCAGCCCAGCACTCCAGCCTATCAAGATCATTTTGGAGTTTGTTTGTTTCTTCCAGGGTATTAGCTATCCCACCCAATTTTGTGTCATCTGCAAATTTGATCAGCGTTCCCTGCACCTCCTCGTCCAAATCATTAATAAAAATGTTTAAAAGCACTGGGCCCAGGACTGAGCCCTGCGGTACCCCACTCGTTACCTCAGTGTTGGGCTTCAGCTTGGGATAGAGCGGGAAGGAGGAACAGCTGAGCTTGGGAGTGTGTGGGGACTAGTTCTTCACAGGATCAGGCCAAAGCCAGCTGCAGCCCAATGCAGCTGACAGCCATTCCTAATCACCACCATCCCAATAAAATACATGCCAGCAGCCCTGAGTAGTGCTGGAAGCAATTGTTGTACTTTTGTGCATTTAGCCTTGTTCCTTACATACCAGCTTCCGAACCTTACCTGAACATAACCTGATTTGGGACTGGACTCTGAATAGAGAGGTACTGGTTCCTCTCTATTCTGCCCTGGTTAGGCCTCATCTAGAGTATTGCGTCCAATTCTGGGCTCCACAATTCAAGAAGGACGCAGACAAGCTGGAGCGTGTTCAGAGGAGGGCAACCAGGATGATCAGGGGTCTGGAAACAAAGCCCTATGAAGAGAGACTGAAAGATCTGGGCATGTTTAGCCTGGAGAAGAGAAGATTGAGGGGAGACATGATAGCACTCTTCAAATACTTAAAAGGTTGTCACACAGAGGAGGGCCAGGATCTCTTCTCGATCCTCCCAGAGTGCAGGACACGGAATAACGTGCTCAAGTTAAAGGAAACCAGATTCCAGCTGGACATCAGGAAAAACTTCCTGACTGTTAGAGCAGTACGACAATGGAATCAGTTACCTAGGGAGGTTGTGGGCTCTCCCACACAAGAGGCCTTCAAGAGGCAGCTGGACAACCATCTGTCAGGGATGCTTTAGGGTGGATTCCTGCATTGAGCAGGGAGTTGGACTCGATGGCCTTGTAGGCCTCTTCCAACTCTATGATTCTATGATACCCATTGGCACATTCCTGAACCTAGTATTGTTTGATCCGGTTTCTGATGGATACTTTTGGCTTTCCACCATGGACTGTTTATTGACGTTTCTAGCTTGC
This sequence comes from Elgaria multicarinata webbii, assembly GCF_023053635.1. NCBI lineage: Eukaryota > Metazoa > Chordata > Lepidosauria > Squamata > Anguidae > Elgaria > Elgaria multicarinata. Next base: position 9,934,714 of record NC_086189.1, read on the forward strand.
TTATCTCACTAACGCCAGTGATTTATGACAGGCAGGACCCGCTATTAGGTCACAACCTCACCAAAGAAGGGTCACAGCAGCAGTGCTAGCACCATAGAAATATTATATATACTAACAGCAGACTTGAGTGCTGCTGAGCTATGACAGCTATTGTTCCAAAACAGGACTGCTGAGAAAATAAGAGGAAGGTATCAGCATGTTTGGGGGAATCTCAAGGGGGGAAGCCAAGAATAGGGACACACCAAGCAGTCCAATGAAGACTGAACTGAGTATCTTGGAAGACTGCTTAGATAGCTGGCTTTATCCCTATTTTATCCAGGTCCTTAATCAAAGCAATATCTAACTGACATTGGTCCACCTCTCTCTCAATCCGTTCTCCCGTTCCAGCAACTCTGACTCTTTCTTCCCTCTAAGACTCTGGGCTTCTTCCCTTCCTTCTCACCATCTTTTCTTCTCTCTTCTTTCTGCCTCTTTGCTCCTCTACCCTTTTGCCTAGGATTTTATCTCTTAAAATTACTTTTCCCTCCCCATCTCCAACCAATCAGGAGGGTAGTTTCTTGTTCATTTCTGCAAACCAAGTTTCTGTTTTCTGAGTTTAAATCTTCTCTCTCTTCCTCTGACCTTCTGTTGACCCTCATCTCCTGGCTTCCTGAGCAAAATCTCCTGGCTTCCTGAGCAAAACTTCCTGAGCCGTACATACAAACTAACTCGAACAAAAAAGATGTAACCCTGTAATATCCTAAAACCAATTAAATGCACAAATGGAGGACAGCTCAGTCCCTTCACAATGGTAAATAAATTAAGAAATGGGTCCCCAAATCTATGTTTGGGCTAACGGTGGGTCCAGGATTTAAAAGGGTTACTGCCTTAGATCATAGGAAATTGATTTATACAAGCTCAGTCCATTGGTTCATCTAGCCAGTGTTACCTATTCTGACTGGCAGCAGTTTTCCAGTAAAGGTCCTTCTCTGCTTCCTGCTCCTTTAAAGTTTGGACCCTCTATGTCCAAAGGAGGTGATCTACTAGAAAGCTATTGTCTTTGCATGTTTTGTGTGAGTTTTCTGGGTCATAATTCTGCTCAAACCTATCCTCCTTTATTTGATCCAATTATGTTTCCCATCTCACAGCTTGCTTTTCCCGACAAGTCTCTATTTAAAAGATCTCAAGTGTAAGAGTGTTTTTTCGCTGCCCAAATATTTGAAAGGCTGATCAAAAAATAAACCCGCCTGCTCTTAAAAAAACGCACACATACAGAAAAAGGATATAAACAGCAGGAGCTACTCTGGCACAAATCTTGCGCTTACTGAATATAAGCCTCCCGAGAAAGACGTTACAATGGATGGGTACACAAACTTCTTCCCATCTGCAGTTTGTTGGGCAAAGAGAGACGGACAAGCCCCAAATGATGAAAGGCAGGGGAATAGCTTTTGATTTGTTAATGATAATAAAAATAGGAAACTACCCTATCATCCTGAGATGAGCTCAAATTTCCCATGCAACATGTGCCATTCCAAATCTCCTTGTTCATTTTTATTTTAACTCTGGGGGGGAGGAACTGACATCTTTAGGTTCCTTTTAGCAAGAGAATGTAGCCGAAAGGTGACATTTAACACATGTTTGATTTGAAAATTGTTTGTAATCCTTGAACATCAAATGCCAGAGAGAGAGAGAAAGAACAAGAAAATAGGCACTTGCGTGGCTGTTCAATATTACTTTAGTAATGGCCCAGACCTATGAGCTTTTCTGAGCTCTATGTAGGGTAAAAGTCCCATTACCGAAAAGTGTGATATATAGCATTGCACAGCCACTGCGAACCAACAGCTGTGTGGGACTGGGGCTTTCACTCCGGAGTAGAGCATATGGTTTGTAAGATGAAGGTTCAATCTGGCATCTCTACTCAAAGGACTTTAGAGAACCGGGCTGGAACAACGTCTGCCTTAGACCTTGGACAGCTACTGCCAAAGACCATTGACAGTATTGGATTAGATAGATTAGTGGTCTGACTCAACATAAAACAAGATGTTCGTACATTACCAGCACAACGGCATCAGTGCCAGGAACCGCCAGGAGTGTCCCCAGCCAAAGCTAAGGTGTTGTAGGGCATGCAGAACGGCCCAGCTTAATCTCTGACCCCTTCATCTAGGCCTGGGGAAACAACTACCAATCAGTGCAGACATCATGGAACTCGTTGGACCAACAGCATGAGTTGGTGTAACTTCATGGGTTCCATCTTGTTCATGAGGCTCCATCACAACTGAGAGCAGCCTTCCCCTGCTGGCACCCTCCAGAAGTTTTGTACAGCAACTCCCATTATCCCCAGTCAGCATGGCCATTGGCCTCTGGATGATGGGAGTTGCAGTACAAAACATCTGGAATGCACCAGGTTGGTGAAGGCTGTCTTAGAAGATATGTGAGAGTCCTAAGTGTGTGTGTGTGAGAGAGAAAGAGACAGACAGGGAGAGAGGGGGGTATGTCTATGCCAGCCCTATATCCCAGGATTGTCCCGGGATTGTTCCTGTGCATCCAAATGCCGCATAGGGGGTCCCAGGATCATAGAATCATAGAATCATAGAATAGCAGAGTTGGAAGGGGCCTACAAGGCCATCGAGTCCAACCCCCTGCTCAATGCAGGAATCCACCCAAAAGCATCCCTGACAGATGGTTGTCCAGCTGCCTCTTGAAGGCCTCTAGTGTGGGAGAGCCCACCACCTCCCTAGGTAACTGATTCCACCATCGCACTGCTCTAACAGTTAGGAAGTTTTTCCTGATGTCCAGCCGGAATCTGGCTTCCTTTAACTTGAGCCCGTTATTCCGTGTCCTGCACTCTGGGAGGATCGAGAAGAGATCCTGGCCCTCCTCTGTGTGACAACCTTTTAAGTATTTGAAGAGTGCTCTCATGTCTCCCCTCAATCTTCTCTTCGCCAGGCTAAACATGCCCAGTTCTTTCAGTCTCTCTTCATAGGGCTTTGTTTCTAGACCCCTGATCATCCTGGTTGCCCTCTTCTGAACCCGCTCCAGCTTGTCTGCGTCCTTCTTGAATTGTGGAGCCCAGAACTGGACGCAATACTCTAGATGAGGCCTAACCAGGGCCGAATAGAGAGGAACCAGTACCTCACGTGATTTGGAAGCTATACTTCTCTTAACGCAGCCCAAAATAGCATTTGCCTTTCTTGCAGCCATATCGCACTGTTGGCTCATATTCAGCTTGTGATCTACAACAATTCCAAGATCTTTCTCGTTTGTAGTATTGCTGAGCCAAGTGTCCCCCATCTTGTAACTGTGCCTTTGGTTTCTATTCCCTAAATGTAGAACTTGCAGGCAGGGATGATCCCTCCACTTTCCTGGGATAACCCTTAGGTGTAGAAAGGGCCAGAGAGAGAGAGAGAGAGTGTGCTCCAAAGTCATCCAGTAGACTTTGTGGCTGAGCAGTATTTGAACCCAAGTCTTCCGGGTTCATCCCTAACCACTACACACCAAACTGGCTCTATGGCATGTGGGAATTGTCCTTGCTATTCCTAATCCTTTAGCACCCCCTGCCATTTCTGTAAGAAGCTTTCTTTTCCAGCACCCACCCGTATTGTTCTGCTCCATAATTAATACTCGCGCTTAGGAGCGGGAAGGACTATAAAAAGTGGTGACAGCCGAGTTGTGGCATATCCCAGCCCTGTAAGGTTAAACATCTTGGCCAAAAGCATGAAATAAAGAACAGCAAAGAGCAAAAAAAATCAATAGTCCTGAGCAGAACTCATTTTCAAATGCGAAAGCAGTTTGTGATTAGCGAGGAGCTCAGCAAAAAAGCCATTATTTCCGGCCTTTGCTCTGGGCCTTAAATGTCAACCTGGTGCACGAGGCAGCACAAAAGGGTGCTCATTGGAGAGAAATGCCAGGTAGCCCAGAGAAGCCAGCGCCGTTCCTAGCTGGGTGATCTGCGTTCTGTGCTTGACAGGGAAAGGAAGAACCACATTGCCCTGTTGAGTGCTCATAGAATCATAGAATAGCAGAGTTGGAAGGGGCCTACAAGGCCATCGAGTCCAACCCCCTGCTCAATGCAGGAATCCATTATGTTCCATCATGTTCAGGCTCGGAGGCAGCCAGCCAGCCAGACCCTCTAACAGGGTACTCCATTTCATTTTTCTTCCCCCTCCGGGTTTTTCATTTTCCCCTACCCCAAGAGTCAGAGTTCTGCAGCTACTGAGCATGTTCAGCCTTCATTGAACTGTTTTTTCTAATACACACACACACACACACACACACACACACACACTTTAAGTTCTATTTTCTTCTTTTTTTCTACTCCTACAAACATGGAGGGTCTCCCAACCTTGAACATACCTCCCCCTTGTGTATGGACAGTGAGGTTTTGGATACATAAGGACCCATTCTTTAGAATGAATTTACTATTAATATACAGCAGGTGTGGGCAACATTTATTATGTCGAGGGCCATATTCCCTTGGAGGGCCGCACGCAGTAGTGGGTGTGGCCGAATTCAGTGTTGGACAGGCTCAGAGCCAAAAGTGGGTGGGGCCTCCACTTTTTTTCTCTTCCTGACTTCCCTTTCTCTTCCACTCACTGGACTGCTGGAAAAAGGTGAGATCATTCTAGCCCGGGATCAGAAGTGATCATTTAGGTATTTTGGAACTGGCTCACGGGCCACATGAAATTACATTGAGGGCTGTATATGGCCCACCACTGGTACATAGGATGTATACTTGTTGCGAACAGAGAGGGAAGTACCAGAAATAAAACACAGTCACCAGAGTATGGGATTAAAATAGGGCCTCTTTATGGAGATTCTACCCTCCATGGATCTGCGTGTGAACATGAGGGAATCATCTTATTTCTTTTCAGGCATCTAGCCTGTCCCCGGGGTGATCAACTCCGCTGGAATAGGGGTCGGGTGACCTGGCCCCCTTCCCAACCACACTTGCGTGTTTGGGGAGACCAACCTGCATCATCTCCACTCAGGCTGCACAGGATATGGTTTGTCCCCAAAGACAAACCATATCCTGGCACAAAGACTTCAAAGCCCCGAGGAGCAGGATTTCTGGATTGCCAATCACCATAAAGATGCCAGAGTGGTCACCGTCCCTATCCTGACTTTCCCCAATTCCCGCACAACCCTGCCATTAGATAAACCTATTTATCCTCCCGATCTAAAGATTGAATCCAGTATAGAGTAGGCAAAAACCTGCTCACTTCTAAATAGCAGGGAAAATTCCTACTCAGCCCCCTCTCCAAAGAGGATGACTAGTTAATCCTATACTAGTTTGTAGGGTGGGGCTGAAAGCAAAAGAGTCCCAATGCCTCGTGGGGGCGACCCTTTATACCCTCGGCTCCTTGAAAACAATGCAGTGATTACTAGAAGCCAACATGGATTTGTCAGGAACAAATCCTGTCAGACTAATTTGATCTCATTTTTTGATTGGGTAACCTCTCTTGTGGACAGTGGGAATGCTGTGGACGTCATATATCTTGACTTCAGCAAAGTTTTTGACAAAGTGCCCCATGATATTCTGATTAACAAACTAGCTAAAAGTGGGTTAGATGGAACAACTATTAGGTGGATTCACCGTTGGCTACAGAATCGGACTCAAAGAGTGCTTATCAATGGACATCTACAGCTAGGAAATAGAAACCAAATGCACTGTTACAAGATGGGGGATACTTGGCTCAGCAGTACTACAAACGAGAAAGATCTTGGAATTGTTGTAGATCACAAGCTGAATATGAGCCAACAGTGCGATATGGCTGCAAGAAAGGCAAATGCTATTTTGGGCTGCATTAATAGAAGTATAGCTTCCAAATCAAGTGAGGTACTGGTTCCTCTCAATTCAGCCCTAGATAGGCCTCATCTAGAATATTGCATCCAGTTCTGGGCTCCACAGTTCAAGAAGGACGCATACAAGCTGGAGCGTGTTCCGAGGAGGGCAACCAGGATGATCAGGGGTCTGGAAACAAAGCCCTATGAAGAGAGACTGAAAGAACTGGGCATGTTTAGCCTGGAGAAGAGAAGATTGTGGGGAGACATGATAGCACTCTTCAAATACTTAAAAGGTTGTCACCCAGAGGAGGGCCAGGATCTCTTCTCGATCCTCCCAGAGTGCAGGACACAGATTTATGATCTCAAATTACAGGAAGCCAGATACCAGCTGGACATCAGGAAAACTTCCTGACTGTTAGAGCAGTACAATGGAATCAGTTACCTAGGGAGGTGGTGGGCTCTCCCACCCTAGAGGCCTTCAAGAGGCAGCTGGACAACCCTCTGTCAGGGATGCTTTAGGGTGGATTCCTGCATTGAGCAGGGGGTTGGACTCGATGGCCTTGTAGGCCTCTTCCAACTCTACTATTCTATGATTCTATGAAATCACGCTGTCCAACATTTCCCCAAAGGAAAATAGGGGTGGGAAGGCATGCCGCACCCATATTCCCATACCCTTGCAGGAACTTTTGCCACATCGTTCAAAATATGCACATCAGGTCATCTTCTTCTGCCTCTTCTCAACTTCTGCACAAGCTTTTCTGCTGAGGGTGCTCTGTGCACCTGCTCAAAAGATCTTGCTCCCTGCACCTGGAACACATGAAAAAAAAAAGTTTTGCCCTTAAAGGAGGCCTAAAAAAACAATTTAAATAAATCGGTAAATAAATCAATGTGGTTGCCTCCACACCTGCTTTTCGTGCAGAACGTCACAGGTTCAATCCCGGACATCTCCAGATAGAAGGATCCGGTATCAAGTTGTGTAAATGAGTCTTCCTGAGACACCGCCAGACAAAAGGGATGGAAAGGGATGGAAGCTGCTCTATACCGATGTGGTATAGAGAAGCTTCATCACAGGACAACCCATCAGCCATGGGCTCAGGTTGAAAGCCACTGGCTCTGCTTCCATGACAACTGGAAAATGTGAAATTAACTGCCACTGTGCAAGGAAGATTCCCCCGCAGAGCAGATTGCCTCTTGCATGGATTGCCTTCCTGCCTTTCCTTCCTTCCTTCTTCCTTCCTTCCTTCCTTCCTTCTCAAAGCTGATGTATTTCTAGGCCTCATTGAAGCAGTCACTCTGAACATCCCTGATTGAATGCCGAGTTCTTGCCGTCAGCGAACAAAGCTCACAGCAAGGGGAACAAACACGCAGCTCCTCCTCGCCGCTGAATCGACAGCAAGGTTTCTGAGGCTGGCATAGTATTTAAAGCCACCTGGAGAGGGCTTTAGGGTGGATTCCTGCATTGAGCAGGGGGTTGGACTCGATGGCCTTGTAGGCCCCTTCCAACTCTGCTATTCTATTCTGTCACGTGAGGTTACTGGTTCCTCTCTATTCGGCCCTGGTTAGGCCTCATCTTGAGTATTGCGTCCAGTTCTGGGCTCCACAATTCAAGAAGGACGCAGACAAGCTGGAGCGTGTTCAGAGGAGGGCAACCAGGATGATCAGGGGTCTGGAAACAAAGCCCTATGAGGAGAGACTGAAAGAACTGGGCGTGTTTAGCCTGGAGAAGAGAAGATGGAGGGGAGACATGATAGCACTCTTCAAATACTTAAAAGGTTGTCACACAGAGGAGGGCCAGGATCTCTTCTCGATCCTCCCAGAGTGCAGGACACGGAATAACGGGCTCAAGTTAAAGGAAGCCAAATTCCAGCTGGAAATCAGGAAAAACTTCTTGACTGTTAGAGCAGTGCGACAATGGAATCAGTTACCTAGGGAGGTTGTGGGCTCTCCCACACTAGAGGCCTTCAAGAGACAGCTGGACAACCATCTGTCAGGGATGCTTTAGGGTGGGTTCCTGCATTGAGCAGGGGGTTGGACTCGATGGGCTTGTAGGCCCCTTCCAACTCTGCTATTCTATGATTCTATGTTTCTATGAATACTTAAATGGTCCCAGCAGAGGGGAGATGGGGAAAGAAGGGAAGGAACTGTCGCCCAATTCAAGCGGGTTTGTTTCTGAAGGGTTGTTATGATGATTTGGAGGGATGGCTAGTGAAGGTGACTACACAACCAATGTCAGGCCTCAGCCAAGTTCTGGGACTGGCTGCCGCATTTTGGAGGGATAGAGGTGTAGTTCTGTTGCAAGTGAACAAGGTTCCGTAGGGCTAGAGGTAGTTGAAATCACCAAGAGCCAGTGTGGTGTAGTGGCTGAAGTGTTGGACTGGGAGTCGGGAGATCCGGGTTTATTTATTTATTTATTACATGTTTATACCGCCCAATAGCCGAAGCTCTCTGGGTGGTTCACAAAAATTAAAACCATAATAAAACAACCAACAGGTTAAAAACACAAATACAAAATACAGTATAAAAAGCACAACCAGGATAAAACCATGCAGCAAAAATTGATATAAGATTAAAATACAGAGTTAGAACAGTACAATTTAAATTTAAGTTAAAATTAAGTGTTAAAATACTGAGAGAATAAAAAGGTCTTCAGCTGGCGACGAAAGGAGTACAGTGTAGGCGCCAGGTGAACCTCTCTGGGGAGCTCGTTCTACAGTCGGTGTGCCACAGCGGAGAAAGCCCTCCTCCTAGTAGCCACCTCCCTCACTTCCTTTGGCAGGGGCTCACAGAGAAGGACCCCTGAGGATGATCTTAAGGTCCGGGCAGGTACATATGGGAGGAGGCGTTCCTTCAAATAACCTGCCCCAAACCGTTTAGGGCTTTAAATGTCAATACCAGCACTTTGAATCGGGCCCGGACCTGGACTGGCAGCCAATGAAGTTGTAAAAGGACTGGTGCAATGTCGTCTCGCCAGCCGAATGGGTTCTAGTCCCCACTCGGCCTTGGAAACCCTGGGTGTCTTTGGGCCAGTCACAGACTCTCAGCCCAACCCACCTCACAGGGTTGTTGTGAGGAAAAAATGGAGAGGAGGGGGAGGGTTATGTATGCCACCTTGGGTTCCTTGGAGGAAAAAAGGTGGGATATAAATGTAATAATAAATAAATAAATAAGTTAATCGTGGAGTTGGAAGGGGGCATGAAGATCAATCTGATGCAGGAAATCTGCTACTACAGGATCCCTGATAGGTATCCAATCGTGCTCTGCCTAAAAAATCCTAACAAAAGAGAGTCCACCATTTTCCACATCAGACTGTTCCATTGACGAAACATCTCATACATGCAAGATGTTGCTCAATTCCTGTACATAGTTGTGATTGATGTTCACTTTGCGTGAACCAGAGATTTCTGCAAATCTTCCGAAATTTGTGCAAATGTCCTGCAGGGGCCAAAGCAGAGCTGACTGAGTCTATGGAGGAAATTTGCAACAGTCTCCCCAAATTTGTGCAGCTTTCCACAAGCTGATTTAGTCTTCTGAAGAAATTTGCGCAGATTAGGAAATTTGCGCAAATCAGAATTAGGAATGCGACAAATGTGAGGATGGGTTTGGCGATTTGTGAAGATTTTCGATAGACATGTGCTCTTGTCCGAGGCTTCAAACAGAGCATGCTCACATATTTTGCCAGCAAGAACAAAATTCTCATGCATCCCTAGGAGAAAGCCATTTCACATGCGCCCGTGAAGACCGCAATCCTACCACTTTTCAATCATCTCCTCTCCAGGCTAAAGAAACCCATCTTCGAGTTTTCCCCATAGGAATATGAGGAAGAGACCATATCTCAGAAAGAGCCTAATGAGTCTAAACGAACACCTTCTTTCCTCTGTGATCCAAACTTCCGATTGTAAATTTCCAAGAAGTTACCATTACTTCAGACCCTCCAACTACATTGAGAGTCAGCTTGTCTGTTAGTTAGATTATAATTGCATTGGTTGCAATTATGGTTCTTCTGTTAATATCCAGCCAATGAAAGAGACAGACACTTTCCCCCTTTTCTCTGTGCCGTCCGTCTTCCTCACCTCTCTAAATGTTGAATTATTTTACAGTTGATCATCCACTGGATTCTCCGACCTTTAAAAGCTGAACGCTCCATGCTGTTGAATTTTAATCAATTTATCTCTCTCTTTCTCTCTCTCTCTCTCTCTCTCTTTTCCTAGCCAAATGGAAATGTCAGGCTTCTGGTATGGAATTACTCGGTGCCGGATGATGTGACAAAGACTCAAAAGTTCAGTGTCTGAAGTCATTGAGAGTAGGGTGCAGCTTGCATTAACAGAGGTAATTTGCGAGATGTGAAAATGAGATGGCACATGGGAGGGAAAGCATATATTTTTCATTAGGTTTCATTTAGACGGTTCTGGGACCTTGCGCTTATTTCATCCAGGGACCTCTGGCCTCATTAAAATCTTGTCCGGGGTTGGTAATGACTGGAAAGAAACAACCATAGAGGCCATCAAAGCGTGCAAGGTGAGTAAGTTTGTTGGAGGTACCTGGAGTGAAGGACTGTTGTGTCCAGAGTGCAGAAAAGAGTCAGTTTGAATGGGCCACAGTGGAACAAATTCGAGATATAGCATCTCTGGATATCATCAAATCCCACCGCCACCACACCAACTGTACCAAAAAGCTTATTAGTGGGTATTAATTAACTACAACTCTAAAACGATGTTGCAGTGCTGGAAAAGGTGAAGAAAAGGGCAAGCGAAATGATCTAGAGGCTGAAGCAACTCCCCTACAAAGGAAGGTTACTTTCCTTGAGGTATTTTAGCCTGGGGGGGGCAGGAATAAGTAAAGAAAGACATGTGTATAAAATTATGCATGGTGTGGAGGAAGTGTGGCAGAATGGAAGCATTCCCGTGTTGGCCAATTTTTATTTATTTATTTAGAATATTTATATACCGCTCCCCATTGAAAAATTTCGGAGCGGTGTACAAGGTAAAATGAAAATAAAAACAGAATAAAACAGTTAAAACAAAATTTAAAAAAAAGCAAAAACAGAAATCCAAGGCTGCATGTTAAAGAAAGGCTTCTTGGAATAAAGATGTTTTCAGGAGGCGCCGAAAAGAGTACTAGGTTGGCACCTGCCTGACCTCCAGAGGCAGGGAGTTCCACAGGAGGGGGGCCACCACGCTGAAGGCTCTTCCCCTGGTGGATTCCAATCGGAGGATGGATCTAGGTGGAACCACCAGGAGCAGGCCCTCGGATGACCTCAGTGACCGGGCAGGTTGGTAAGGGAGAAGGCGCTCTCTCTCTCAGGTATCCTGGTCCCAAGTTGTTTAGGGCTTTGTACACAAGTACAAGAACCTTCAACCTGGCCCGGTAGTGAATAGGCAGCCAGTGCAGCTCAATAGGTTCAATTTGTGAGCCTCTGGATGATGTTGGACTGCAACTCCCATGAGCTCTAGCCCACGATAGCCAATGGTGATGGAAGGTAAGAGTTGCAGTCCAACAGCATCTGGGCACTGAAGACACTGCCTGGGTTTAGCAAGAAACACACCATTCCTTTCCTTTGGATTGAGTAGGAGGCTCTCATACCATCCACTAATGGTAGACCTCTGGGCCTCTTAGGGGATGCGAGAAAAGATTACACCAGTTCGACAGAGACAGAGACAGAGAAAGCACACACTTCTCAGAGCTCGATCTGATGCAAGGATGTGCTTGATGCATTCTGTGATTCATTATCTCCTGCAAGTTCAGCGCACCCGGTCTTTCTCTCAGTCACGCTACAGCAATCCCATTGACTTTGGTGGGGGATGGCACAACCGTGATTGAAGGACATGACTGGCACAAAACGTTCCCCTCTGTAGCACCTGCTGCTCCGTAGGTCAAGGAGCCATCGAAAAAGAGGCAGACCGTTGGAGAGGGGTGTGTGGAACGGATGCCACGGTTGCATAGCGACTATCTGCCAAATGCAGCGAGGTTATCACAGAGCCAGAGCAACAGAAGGTGCATTTGCAGATGGGATCTGCGAAGACACCTCTCTTACAAGTACATCCGTCAGGGTCCTGGCTTTGGACAGAAATGGCTTCTGCCGGGCACATAAAAACTGACATTGGTTACAATGAATATCTGATTTCTCTGCCATGCCATGCCTTTATTTATTTATTTAAAACATTTGTATCCCGCCCTATATCATTAAGGTCTCAGGGCGGCGTACAGATAAAAGCATACGGTATAAAACAATAAACATACACATAAAAACAAATTAAATCATGAACCAAGTTGAAACAATATATAATTTAAAAGCAATAAAAACAGTTAAAACAATGAGCCATCTTAGTGAATTTAACCATTAAAAGCTTTGTTAAAAAGCCAGGTTTTCACTTGGCGTCAGAATAAAATCAGCGTTGGTGCCAGTCGGGCCTACAAAGGGAAGGTATTCCACAGTCAGGGTGCCACCACAGAGAACGCCCTCTCCCTTGTCCCATCGTAGTTTATGTGTTGTGCTGGTGGGACGCGGAGAAGGTCTCCTCCAACAGATCTCAAGTCTCGGGCAGGCAGATATAAGAAGAGGCGCTCCCTCAAGTATCGAGGTCCCAAGCCGTTTAGGGCTTTCAGCGTCATTACCAACACCTCGGATTCCGACAGGAAGCGTCGGAATTCCGACCTTTTGTCGTTAGCATTCACACATTGCTCAAGAATGTCAGAAAGACATAGTGGGGCATTCAGGACTCACATGTGGAAACATCCCAGGTGTGAAATCAAACCAAGTCTCAGCGGTCAAATCCCCGGCTTTTATTTTGGAGTCCATCCGAAATTCCTCAGGGTGGCACCCTGTTCCCAATAGATAGAGATACGTTTCTGTTCTTCTCTTAGGGATGTACAAATTGTATAAAATCTGTTTCATCTGTGTTTCACGGATTGTCATACGCCTTACATTCCACTGTCCACCCAATGGAAGTGGATTGTTTTTTAAGTTTCCATACGTGCGCAGGTGCAGATCTGCGCAAAACCGTCCATGCAAAAATGCGCAAATTCCCCCTAAATGCACATTTTCACACTCTAAGCCTATGGAGAGGAGGAGAGATACACAGAATGGGGGAAAACCTGCACAAGATCAGGAAACCACCCAATGATTGGTGGTTGGGTGGAAGAGGGTAGTGACAGGGTCAGGGGAAGGGGCCGTCTGGGAAATCTCAGAGGGCTGGATTGGGGCCCTGGGTCTGAGGTTCCTCACCCCTGGATTAGACAAATTTGTGGAGGTAAAAGTTGTCCACGGCTACAGGTCATGATGAGTACCTGCTACATCCAGCAGCAGAAGCAATGTGACACTAAATATATGTTGGCGGAAAACAGCAGTGCAATGAGGTCCTTGCCTTCATGCCCTGCCTGGGGATTCCTAAAGCCACCTAGTCGGCCATTATGGGAAACAAGATGGTGGACTTGATAGGCCCAAGGCTCAATCCAGCAGGGACGTTCTGGTGCTCTTGAGTGGAAATCTGAGAGCTGAACACCCAGCCTCAAAGTATTAGCTTGGAATCTTAGATCTAGGAGTGTCGTGGTAATACGATTTCATAACACTAGAGGGATTTTTAGGCCCTTGTTATCGAGAAAGGGATGCTTCACCTGGGACCAGGCTTTCCTCTCAGGTGCTCAGGCTTAGGCCCAGCAAATATTTTAGAGGCTGAAAAGTGAGGGGCAGGCTATCTGGAAGCCCCTAGTCCAAAAATTCAGAAGTGGCCTCCCCGGTAACCAGTTCCCCAGACTGTCGGAAGACAAGACATCTGCGAATCTTTATAGCGTTTGATAGCACACGATTGGCCTTCCAGCATCACCTGTCTTCCCAAGCCAGGAGGATCATGGGCTACTGTGACCAACTCTTGATGGGGATGGCCTCTAGTTCTCTTCTAGACATTGGAAGCTGCTTTACATCAAGTCACCGTGTTTGTCCATCCAGCCGGCTTTGCGTCGTCTAAATAGCAGCAGTTGTCCATGGTCCCAGGCAGAGAAAGGACTTTCTTATCTCCTGATAACTAATCCTTTTAACCATAGGTGTCAAAGGCCTTTGCCATGTGAAGCAGGTGCTCTGCCACCGTGTTGCAATCCTTCTAGCCCAATATTGGCCCATTCAGAAGACACCTTAAACCATGGCTTTAACCACGGTGGTTAAGCCAGAAAGCCAGGCTGTGTTCAGAAGACACCTTAAACCACGGCTTTGAGCCAAAGTCCTTATTCACCATGGTTAAAGCTGTGGTTTAAGGTGTCTTCTGAACACGGCCTGGCTTTCTGGCTTAACCACCATGGTTAAAGCCGTGGTTTAAGGTGTCTTCTGAATGGGCCCATTGTCTACTCTGGTAGACAGCTGCTTTCCAAGATGTCACACGGGTGTCTGACTTATCCCAGTTTGGACCACTAGTCCATCCAGCCCCAGTATTGACTGTTCTAACTAAGTGCTGGCCTTACCAGGAGGTGGGGTGAAATGATCTCTTGGGATACACCACCCATGCCTGGCTCTGAGGAAGGACCTCCTCAGAGCCAGGCATTTCAGCATGGTGAGCTCTCTGAAGAGCCGGGGCATCAGCTTCGTCTGGTTGTGCAGCTCAGTGAAAGAGGTAAGGGGGTAACAGACATGAAAAACAGACATGGATCAACAGTTTACCCTCTCAGCACAGAAAGCCAATGCCTGATTCACGGGGTTCCTGCTTCAAGGCATGTGATATCCAGTGTTCACCCAGACTAGACGCCTGCATTTTTCTGCTTATCAACCACACACAGTCATGAACTCTGTGTGTGTGTGTGTGAATGTAATATTCAGTCTTCCTTGCTGCGAAAGGCCTTGAAGAAAAAGACCCTCAGAGCAGGTTCTTATTCATCAATTTGCAATGCGTACGGGTCGAGATCCCCTGCTGCAGGATCCATGTGAGTTGTATCCGTTGTGAAGGCTGCACAGGTGTTCTGTTACCTGCTTGCGCCTTGAAAGTGGATCAGGACCCCACTGCCATGTATTTTCAAGGAGCAAAGAGAAAAGAATGCAAATACATGGCCTTCGTAACTGACTCAAGATGTATGTATTAGCTGTACTCAGGAATCCTTCTCCAGGTAGAAACTGTTGTGAGTTGAACAGGACATCATACAGAGCTGTGGAATGAGTAATGAGCAGCTTCAGAAATAGAGTTTGAAGGCTTATAAATGTGTTCCTTCTATTGCTGCACTGGCTCCAGACCCGAGAGCCTTTCTGGACACATGGATATGTTTCTTTAGGGCTGTACCAAATTTCCCCCCCCTTGTCAGGATGAAACCAGTGCTTTGGGGTGGACAAAATATTTCCTGCATGAGCCCCAGTCTTCAGACACTTTATCTCTTTGCATCTATTATACCAGTGGTGGGGAACCTGTTTCAAATTCAGTTTCAGAGGACTTCTCGTAAGCCATATTCCAGGGGTGGTTGAATCTTAAAATCATAGAATAGAAGAGTTGGAAGGCTCTTATTCAAGTCCAACCCCCTGCTCAATGCAGGAGTCCACCTTAACGCATCCCTGACACATGACTGTCCAGCTGCCTCTTGAAGGCCTCTAGTGTGGGAGAGCACACAACCTCCCTAGGTCACTGGTTCCATTGTCGTACTGCTCTAACAGTCAGGAAGTTTTTCCTGATATCTAGCCAGAATCTGGCTTCCTGTAACTTGAGCCCATTAGTCTGTGTCCTGATGATCAAGTAGAGATCCTGGCCCTCCTCTGTGTGACAACCTTTTAAGTATTTGAAGAGTGCTCTCATGTCTCCCCTCAATCTCCTCTTCTCCAGGCTAAACATGCCCAGTTCTTTCAGTCTCTCCTCATAGGGCTTTGTTTCCAGACCCCTGATCATCTTTGTTGCCCTCTTCTGAACACTCTCCAGCTTGTCTGCATCCTTCTTGAAGTGTGGTGCCCAGGATTGGACACAATGCTCAAGTTGAGGCCTAACCAGGGCCGAATAGAGGGGATCCAGTACCTCGCACAATTTGGAAGCATACTTCTATGAATGCAGCCCAAAATAGCATTTACCTTTTTTTTTTGCAGCCACATCACACTGTTGGCTCATATGCAGTTTGTGATCTACAACAATTCCAAGACCCTTCTCGTTTGTAGTATTGCTGAGCCAAGTATCCCCCATCTTGTAACTGTCCATTTGGTTTCTTTTTCCTAGGTGTAGAACTTGGCATTTATCCCTATTAAATGTCATTGTAACTCTGCAGATTGGGAGCAAAGGGGCAAAATACAAAAAAATGCCGGCATGTTGTAGCTTAAAGCTCTTACTGCCGGTAACTAAACCTTAGGAGAGACATTTCAACTTTTTGCAATGGGGGAAAAAACCGCACAAAAGTCAGGAAACCACCAAATGATCAGTGATTGGGGTAAAAGAATGGGGTAAGGAGACGGGAAGGGAACATAACCATCTGGAAAACCCCAAAGAGTTGGATTGGGACCCCAGGTTTGTGATTAGCCTTCCCTGCATTATTCCCAACCTCACCCCATCCCATCTGCTGTTTCTCTAGCCCCATATACTTCCCTTACCTTGAACTTCTTTCTATTCATAATGCAATCCCAGCAAATCAGGGATCACATTGTGAATATGATAACATCACCGTGATGTGTAGCCAATTAGTTTTCTAAGTGCTGACACCACAAATAGCAAACAAATCTAAATTAGAGTGAGGCTAATACCTCTTGATTGGTCACATCTGGATAGCTAATCAGGAAGACAAGAGCAAATGATCATTCCACAGTCGGGGGGCCACCACTGAAAAGGCCCTCTCCCTTGTTGCCATCCTCAGAGCTTCCCTCGGGGTACGCACACGGAGGAGGACCTTAGATGTAGAGCGCAGTATTCGAGTAGGTTCATGTTGGGAGGGGCATTCCATCAGGTATTGCGGTCCCAAGCCATGTAGGGCTTTATAGGTTAAAACCAGCACCTTGAATTGGGCTCGGAAACGTATAGGCAGCCAATGCAAGCAGGACAGAATCGGTGTTATATGCTCAAACCTCCCTGTTCCAGCTATCAATGTGGCCGCTGCATTTTGCACAAGCTGCAGCTTCTGAACCAACTTCAAAGGCTGCCCCATGTAGAGGGCATTGCAGTAATCTAACTTGGAGGTTACCAGAGCATGGACGACTGAAGCTATCCCTGTCCAGATAGGGGCTTAGCTGGGCCACCAACCGGAGTTGGTAGAAAGCACTCCGTGCCACCGAGGCCACCTGAGCCTCAAGTGACAAAGATGGTTCTAGGAGAACCCCCAAGCTACGAACCTGCTCCTTCAGAGGGAGTGCAACCCCATCCATAACTGGTTGAACACCCCCCATCTGATCAGAAGAACCACCCACCAGCAGCATCTCTGTCTTGTCTGGATTGAGTTTCAGTTTATTAGCCCTCATCCAGTCCATTGTCGCGGCCAGGCACCGGTTCAGCATATCCACAGCCTCACCTGATGAAGATGAAAAGGAGAAGTAGAGCTGCGTGTCGTCAGCGTACTGATGACAACGCACTCCAGAACTCCACAACCCAACGGTTGTTCCTCTCGCTGCTGCAACTGCAGCCTTTGCTCCCTTCTCTTCTCTGCACATTGCACACTGCCACGCTCCGCCAAAGTCATCCGTATCTCAGCTACAGTGTGCCATCTTTGCTGCTTCTGCCTAATCACCAGCACCACATGGAAGCCGAAAACGACAGGATGTTGATTAGGCAAGAATGGATTCTTAGCACCTCTAATCGGCTGGTAATCCAATAACCTTCTCAGCTGAGATGCACTCCCATCGCCTGGTGGCTGAGGGCGTACATGTACAGTCACATCAGCTTGCTCATTAACACCTGGCAGCTGGAAAGCAGAACTCTGGGGTGGGGTGGGGGATTTATTCCCCATCATGCTCTTTCCGCTTGTGTGTTACTCTAGTAGGTATGGATGAGAAATTCACCGTGTCAAGGTTTATCGTACAGATCTACCTGATCCAAGAGGCAGCTGGACAACCCTCTGTCAGGGATGCTTTAGGGTGGATTCCTGCATTGAGCAGGGGTTTGGACTCGATGGCCTTGTAGGCCCCTTCCAACTCTGCTATTCTATGATTCCTGCATTGAGCAGGGGGGTTGGACTCGATGGCCTTGTAGGCCCCTTCCAACTCTGCTATTCTATGATTCTATGATTCCTGCAGGGGGGTTGGACTCGATGGCCTTGTAGGCCCCTTCCAACTCTGCTATTCTATGATTCTATGATTCCTGCATTGAGCAGGGGGGTTGGACTCGATGGCCTTGTAGGCCCCTTCCAACTCTGCTATTCTATGATTCTATGATTCCTGCATTGAGCAGGGGGGTTGGACTCGATGGCCTTGTAGGCCCCTTCCAACTCTGCTATTCTATGATTCTATGATTCCTGCATTGAGCAGGGGGGTTGGACTCGATGGCCTTGTAGGCCCCTTCCAACTCTGCTATTCTATGATTCTATGATTCCTGCATTGAGCAGGGGGGTTGGACTCGATGGCCTTGTAGGCCCCTTCCAACTCTGCTATTCTATGATTCCTGCATTGAACAGGGGGGTTGGACTCGATGGCCTTGTAGGCCCCTTCCAACTCTGCTTTTCTATGATTCTATCCCAGAACTGAACACAAAAGTTGAACACAATGTGTGGTCTGTCGTCACCAGATCACCGGCCTTCTGTCTGGGTGTTGCGTTTTCGCGGACGCCCACCTAGGCTCCCCTCTGCTTCATCCTGCCATCCTCTCCCTTCCTGCCACACATCCAACTGCCAGGGGTACGGATGGGTTGCTTCCAGGGCTATGGAAGAAGAAGAAGCCCTCTTTGGTTGCCCAGCAACACAGGACGAGCTCCCACCCACTTCTGGATTGTTGGGAGGGGGCAGGGGATTGGATTGCCATCCTGGAGCTGAGGAAAGGCTAGCGTGGTGCATGGCCCTGTGCTGCTGATTCCCGTGGGGAGGGGGGAAGCCGCTTGTTTGCCAGGTCTGACTTTAGGGCATCTGTTTCTGTCGGGAGTATGGAAGGCAGCTGCTGCTTAGGTGGTGCGGCTTCCTCTCTCCAGGCGAAGAGGGTGTCCCAGGTGGAATATGGCAACCTGTGGATGGCGGGGGCTCCAACTCTCAGTCAACTCAAACGGACAGCCTCCTACCAGCTGGACTGTGTCGAGGAAATGTGTGAACGGGCTGTTTTGTCTGTGCCCACCCTGTTTTGATGTAAGCCCTTTCTATTAGAAATCAAGATCTATAGCAATTTGACCCAGACTGTAGCCGAAAATATATTGAGCGAGACTTGCTCAACCAACAAGAAGTGTTGACACATTAGCCAGCGTGTGAGCCTCCCAGCGAGGACAGGAAGAGTAGTAACCTCAAAGGAACAGATGTTCCAGGATTGCAATACCCATCTACGTATTGTTTTTCTAATCTTAGAATTATCTGCACTCTGCACATGCATAAGTGCCTTGTCTATCATTGGTTACTGTATTGCAAAACTGTATTAGGATTGGTTTATTATATGAGGAAGTTCTGTTGTTGCTTCTGAGGATGTTACCCTATAAGTATCTTAGCTTTGCCTGCAACTAGTGGGCAGTCCTTCAGAGCCTCTAGGGTTTGCCACCTTGCAGCACTGCAGGCTGCTCGTAATAAAACTTTTCCAAGATGAGAGAAATGGTGTCTTGAGAGTCTTTGACCGCCACTCAGCGAACTAAGGGAACCTGCCCTTTCGGGTTCCTCCACAACTGTGAGGACTGGCACACCTAGTGCTCCAAGCCCGGGCCAAGACCTTTCTTGCAGAAACAGGCCCCGGAAGACGCTCCTCCGTCCTGTCATCCTCCCTCCATTCCACACATTCTCAACTTGAAGGGGAAATAGCCGGAGGGGAAGGGAAGGGGCATGTCCTCTCCCCGTCCTTTGTGGCTTCCTTTTCTAGACTTGAGGAATAACTAGACCTCTGAAGTTCAACTTCCTCTCTCCACCGGGGCTCCGTCTCGGAATAGCGCAGAGGCGGGCAACACCTGAGGGACGGCTTTCCTTCCCTGGAACTTGCTACAGGGGCTTGCTCCCCAGTCCTGCCACTGCAGCAGCCAGAACCACAGGGCAAAACAGTGGGGCACGGGCTTTTGTTTCTTTTGTTTGTGAACCGCCCAGAGAGCTTCGGCTATCGGGCGGTATAAAAATGTAATTAATAGATAAATAAACAAATAAATCCATACACTTCTGAGCTGGCTATGCGGTTCTGCAAAACAAAACCCGCATCCATTGATGTGCACGCGTTTTAACGGACAAAGAAATCTGCGTGCGTTTCTAAAGCATGCTTTAGGCAATGAGTGTATGCGTGCAAGAATGTATATGTTTGGAAAAGGTGCGCGCACAAATGTACGCGTTTGGAAAACGTGCACAGAAATGCATAAAAACTTTCTGTGTAGGAAACATGAAACTACAGAGAAAGGTAGGGTGACCCTGTGAAAAGGAGGACAGGGCTCCTGTATCTTTAACAGTTGCATAGAAAAGGGAATTTCAGCAGGTGCCATTTGTATATATGGAGAACCTGGTGAAATTCCCTCTTCATCACAACAGTTGAAGCTGCAGGAGCTATACTGGAGTGAGCAGATTTAAAAGAGGGCAGCTTTAACTGGTGTCATGAAGAGGAAATTTCACCAGGTTCTCCATCTATACAAATGACACCTGCAGAAATTCCCTTTTCAATACAACTGTTAAAGATACAGGAGCGCTGTCCTCCTTTTCATAAGGTCACCCTAGAGAAAGGGCATTTCTGTGATATGGCTACAGAATCTCTTTCAGCCCTAAAATTAAATTTGTTGCTATCATTCCCATGATCCCCTCTCAATATGGAAGTTGTATGATGGACGTTGTTGGCCAAAGAGGACCAAGAAGATGGAAGCCGTGTGTGTGTGTGTGTCTGTTCATAATTTTCCTTCAATACGTTCATGTGTGTTACAATTCTTGCAGTGCCAGTAAAACATTTCACAAAAATGAAGGATGAACTCACCCACCCCAAGGGAGATGCCCCAGCTAGAAAAAGCATATTCAATCAAACAAATAGACCTAGAAGTACACAGCGCCTAGGGCAATTTTCCAGTCTACGCACAGGGCACTTTAATATCCAAGTTCTTGAAGATGGAAAAAAAAGATATATCCAGGATTCCATTTTTGTAAACCAGTGGTACAATATTCTCCTTATACTAACCATGAAGAAGGGAGGAAGGAAGGAAATCAATGAAAGCAGAAGGAAACACGGTTTGCATTTGAGACGTGGTTGTAAATAACTCAATGAAGGGCAGAATATTAAAGAAAGTACGGATTTGCACTAGCGGCAGGTCATCTAGAACAGAAGAACAGAAGAAGTGCCCTGCTGGATGAGACCAAGGGTCCATCTAGTCCAGCACTCTGTTCACACAGTGGCCAACCAGCCATCGGCCAGGGATGAACAAGCAAGACATGGTGCAACAGCACCCTCCCACCCATGTTCCTCAGCAACTGGTGCACACAGGCTTACTGCCTCGAATACTGGAGATAGCACACAACCATCAGGGCTAGTAGCCATTGATAGCCTTCGCCTCCAGGAGCCATTGCGAAGCCATCCAGGGGCAAACCCCAGAAACTCTGCACTGACCCTGACTTTTTGTCTGCGGAGGAGTGTCTGCGGAGGAGTGTCACATCCAACGGTACCCCCTGATTGGTTGCCATCGGCTGGACAGGGAAGGAGGCAGACCTGCAGGAGCTCAGACCAGATACAGAAGAGGGCAGGGCTCCTGCTGCTTTAACTGTTGTGATGAAGAGGAGATTTCACCAGGTGCTGCACGCATATGAAGGACACCTACTGAAATTCCCTTTTCTACACAACTGTCCAAGCTACAGGAGCCCTGTCCTCCTTTCCATGCGGTCACCCTAGATAAATGCACGCATATACATTTAGACCTGATAAATGCATGCATATGCATTTAATGTCATGTCCTGTTTGGCCTTCAACTTGTCCTTATAAAATATGGCCCCCTTTAATGTGGCCGTCCTCAGTGGTTTCGTGTCCAACCAGAGACATTCCAGAGGCAGATGTTTCACAGGGAAGCTGCCACCTGCAGTTCAGTGGCTTGTCACACGGGGCAGCTGCCCACCGATTCCCAGCAGCTGATCTCTCTTTTTTCATCACTGGTAAATCATAGAAGGCTTCAGGCTGCGGAAAGTTGCTCAAGAAGAAGAAGAAGAAGAAGAAGGAGAAGAAGAAGAGGAAGATTTCTTACCCGCCTCTCCACCCTGATCGAGGCGGGGAACAACAATAAAATACATAAAATATTGATTAAAAACATACTGTATTTCTTCGATTCTAAGACGCAATTCCCCCCCCCCATATAAACATCTCTAAAAATGGGGTGCGTCTTAGAATCGCAGGTGTGTCATGGGGGGGGGGTCTGTTGGTGGTACTGAAATTAGAATCTTACAATCGATGGTGTCTTACAAGGTAGTATACATTGTTAAAACATCCTTTAAAATATCCTAAAAGCATCCCGGAAACATCCTAAAATTCCCCTGGATAGGCCTGCCGGAAGAGATCAGTCTTCATAGCTTTCTTAAATGCTAAAAGACTGTTAAGTTGACGGATCTCCTCCGGCAGGCCATTCCACAGTCTGGGAGCAGCAGAAGAGAACGTCCTCTGGGTAACAGTTGTCAGGCTAGTTTGGGCTGGCTGAAGTAGATTCTTCCCAGAGGACCTGAGTGTGCGGGGCGGATTGTACGGGAGAAGGCGATCCCGCAGTTAGCCTTGACCCAAATCATGTAAGGCTTTAAAGGTGATAACCAGCACTTTATACTTCGCCCAGAAACTAATTGGCAGCCAATGAAGAGATTTTAAAGTTGGTGTAATGTGGTCCCCCCTGGGTGCACCGGTGACCAACCTGGCGGCCATATTTTGAACTAGTTGAAGTTTCCGGACTAGGCAGAAAGGTAGCCCTATGTAGAGCGCATTGCAGAAGTCAGGCCTTGAAGTTACCAGCGCGTGTACTACCATCTTTAGGTCTTCCGACTCCAGGAAGGGGCTTAGTTGGCGTATCAGCTGAAGCTGATAGTAGGCACTCCTGCCCGTCACATCTATCTGGGCTGTCATTTGGAGCGACGGATCCAGAAACACCCCCAAGCTGCGAACACAGTCTTTCAGGGGGAGTGTAACCCCATCCAGAACTGGTTGACACACCTCCAAACCCAGGTTGCGGCCTTTGGCAGCAAGCACCTCCGTCTTGTCTGGATTCAGCTAAGACCAAAGACCTTCTTGTCTTAAAAATCAGCGGGTGGCAGACAATGGTGGGTTAAATGCATACAATTAATCAAAGTGGTGCCTTGAGTAGTGTGTAACATGGTGGTGGGGTGAAAAAACATTAGCTGCAAGGAAAAGCTGCAAGTTTTGTCCCTATTTCCATCTGTGAAATGGTGGAGGGTATGAATTCAATGGATTGCCAGGCACCGGAAATCCTGCCTGATTTTCCACTCCTAGGCAGTTTATCCAGTACCTGGTAGGCAATCATTCATGGCTGACAGTCTGCATTCATCTTAGTAGTCCAGTGCTTTCCTGTGTGATATTAATTGCTATTCCTCCTCGCACTGGCACAGCTAATATATTTATTTATTTTATTTTATTTATTTATTTATTTATTTATTTATTTATTACACTTATATACCGCTCCCATAGCCAGGGCTCTCTGGGCGGTTTAC
This sequence comes from Elgaria multicarinata webbii, assembly GCF_023053635.1. NCBI lineage: Eukaryota > Metazoa > Chordata > Lepidosauria > Squamata > Anguidae > Elgaria > Elgaria multicarinata. Next base: position 9,958,177 of record NC_086189.1, read on the forward strand.
AGAAATTCTAAAATTGAGGTAAAAACAAGTATACAAAATTAAAAACTAAAACACAGAACATACACACATAAAGCATTAAAATCGATTAAAAACTAAACATGTGGGTAATTAGGATGTAATATATGTAAAGATCACATTCGCCATCTTTGCAGATGCATCACATTGGTGGCATAATCCAATTAATTGTGATGCTATTGATTTTTTAGTATTATTATACTATTCGAGCTATTTCGAATGCAAAGTCTTCACAGCAAGATAAGGCAGGCAAAGGCAGCTGACCCATTGATTCCTGACTTTTGAATAGGTTTAGGGAGATCCTAATAGGGGAAAAACACAGAAAAACAAACAAAAGGAAATGCCAAATCATGAGATACTTTGACCCTGTGGTGCAAAACTAGAGGATGAGTGAAGTTGTTCTTACTCGGAGAGCTATTGTTACGGGAAGAGGCCGGAACAGTTGCTGACGTGTCATTCTGCGGACCATTAGAGATTTTTAAAAAATGCAGTCAAGCAATAACTCAAAAGCTTAGAGCTGCATCCATAATGTCTCAGAACCAAGCATAAGGGATGGGCTGCAGCTACTTGACAGCCAATAGTGATCAGAAATTCAAGCTACTTTAAGCCTCCCAAAATTGAAAGGGAGCAGAGGTGGGGGAATCTTAAAAAGATTTCATATTGGCTCAGTTGAGACCACACCTTCATCAACACAGTGATAAAACTCCACTCAAGGGTTGAGTTTTTAGGGGGGACTCCCCACGGAATATGTTCTAACTCCACCATTGTATGACTGTGGGCTACCATGGAGTTGAGTAAAACCCATTGCAACGTCCACTTGACAGCTCCTCCGCCCTCTCTCCTCCCCTGGTCCTCCCGATGGTATCCCATCAGCCATTGCTACAAAAAAAAACAAATCCCAGTGGCTCTCCTAGATCAACAATCGCTCCTTTTGCCACTCTTGCCAGAGAACTCTGTAGCCAGTGGCGAAAGTCAACTCAACGCAATGGAGAACTCCACGGAGCCTACCACACAACACACAACACAGCAATGATTCCATTGTAGTCAACTATGGCAGGATCTACACTACTGCTTTAAAACAGTTTATAATGGTTTTGACAACTGTTGGAGCCCAGGATGCACTCCATATACATTTTTTAAAACCAATTTCAAAGTGCCACATCCTGTTTGGTGTAGATCTGTCCTATGTATGAGCAGGGCCTTGACTCCTGAAAATATTACAAAGAGCTGAAACACACACATCCAAAAAAGATGAGTCAACAAGCAGACCCCCCAAAATAAGTTTTAAGTAATAGTGTTAATCATGACTTACTGTATTTCTTCGATTGTAAGACGCACACTAATTTCAGTACCACCAACGGAAAAAAACAAAACCTCAAGACACACCCGTGATTCTAAGATGCACCCCATTTTTAGAGATGTTTGTATGAGGAAAAAAGTGTGTCTTAGAATCAAAGAAATAGGGTACATAAGGAACCTGTTCAGACAGCGTGCTAAGCCATGGTGGGTAAGCACTTTGAGCTAAACAATATGGTTCTGTGTGTCGTGTGAACCTAGAGTGACCCTATGAAAAGGAGGACAGGGCTCCTGTATCTTTAACAGTTGCATAGAAAAGGGAATTTCAGCAGGTGTCGTTTGTATATATGGAGAACCTGGTGAAATTCCCTCTTCATCACACCCGTTAAAGCTGCAGGAGCTATACTAGAGTGACCAGATTTAAAGGAGGGCAGGGCTCCTGCACCTTTATGTGATGAAGAGGAAATTTCACCACGTTCTCAATATATACAAATGACACCTGCTGAAATTTCCTTTCCAATACAACTGCTAAAGATACAGGAGCCCTGTCCTCCTTTTCATAGGGTCACCCTATCTACACCAAGTGGGATATTGCACTATGAAAGCATTATATAAGAGGCAGGAGCCACACTGACACTTCATAGCAGTATTGAAGTGCACTGACAACTGTTGGGCCCCATGACACATACCATATACTGCTTTCATACCATTTTCATAGTACTATATCCTGCTTGGTGTAGACCTGGCCTCTTGCTGTTTTTACTGCCAAATTACACATACCGGCTAAAAAATCATTATTATTATTATTATTATTATTATTATTATTATTAATATTATTATTATTATTATTTATTTATATAGCACCATCAATGTACATGGTGCTGTACAGAGTAAAACAGTAAATAGCAAGACCCTGCCGCATAGGCTTACAATCTATTAATAATAATAATAATAATAATAATAATAATAATAATAATAATAATAACAACATTTTTATACTGCCCAATAGCCGAAGCTCTCTGGGCGGTTCACAAAAATTAAAACCGTAATAAAACAACCAACTATCATACAAAAAAGGGTTTATTCATAGGGGAAAAAAACCTTGGAAATCACCTCTTCTAAATATATACAAATACGTTTTCCATAATAACCTATTAAATCATTCCCTACTGCACATTCATATTAATAAACAGAAAAATTCATCTATAATAAGCAATACGTGAAATGTCAAAACCATCAATAGTACTCCGAACGTTACTAGATCTTATTAAATACTAAACGTAACTTATTTCAAATTAATGAAAATAAAGAATATCATCCTGGAGCTTGTCATTTCAAAACATGGCAAATACGATCCATTTTTCAATAAAATTGTTCTCAAGCATCCAGCTATGCCTAGCGCTTATATAATAAAAAGTTAATTTCGTCATGATTTCACTGCCCCCGATTCTAAAAAAAAAAGAAACACCCTAAAGTGATAGAAGACAGAATTCTCTCCCCCCTCAGTAAGTGGCTATAAAGATCTTAGCAGCAGTAAATAAATTAATAGCCATTCCCATATCACGATTTCCTTTGTCTAACTTTGTAAGGTCGTTTTACAAATGACAAAGTTATGCTAAGTTCTACACTGTTTATTCCTCCCCCTTGAACAAACATAGAGACTAGTTCAGGGGTTGGGAGCATGTTTTGCATACACACTGCCAGTGATGTAATGGAGTCAGGGAATAAGGGCACTGTGCTGGCACTCTTATGAACAGGGGGGCTCACATCATCTGCTCCCCAACCCCCTACCCAGAATTCCCTGTTTCTTCTGAGCGTAGCTGCAGTTCTCACGGTAGCAGAGAGTGGACAGCTGCTTGACCACTGTGTGAACAGAATGCTGAACTAGATGGACCCTTGGTCTGATCCTGCAGGGTTCTTATCATAGGCATGCACAGAACATTTCATTAGGGTGTGCACCCAGGGATAAATATATATTAAGGTGAACATTTATTGAACACTCAGTCATAAAGGACATTATTTTTATTTATTTATTTATTTATTAAACACTGTACACACGGATGCTCTACTCCACATTCGGCTTGCTCATTCGGACCCGCCCAGCAGGCCCACATTCGGCTTGCCACAGGATTACTCGATGATGATGATGATATTTATTTGTATCCCGCCTTTTGCCCAATACTGGGCCTCAAGGCAGCCTTACAAAGTTAAAAACATACATTGTAAAACCTAGAAAAAGAACTGTACAAAAAAAACCACCACCCAATATTAAAAAATAAACATTTAAAATACATGACAAAATTATAAGTCATTAACATAGATGGAGGGCCAGATTATTCTCCAAAGGCCTGGTGGAACAAACAAGTTTTAGCCTGCTTCCGAAAGCCCATCAAGGAGGGAGCCAGCCTAGCTTCCCTGGGAAGAGAGTTCCAAAGCACTGGAGCAGCCACTGAGAAGGCCCTCTCCCATGTTTTTAAGAATTTTATAACAAAGAACTAGTGCCTGGGTTTGCTTTTTTCCTCTTCCCTCCCAATCCCCTTTCCTTTTGTGTCATGCCTTTTAGGTTGTTAGTTTGAGGGCAGGAACGGTTACATTACCCATCTTTTGGCTGAAGAGTGGGGTAAAAATATTTTAAACTCCTCGCCGTCATAACCAATGGTGAGGAATCAAAGGAGTTGTAGGCCAAAACATTAGAAGATCACATGGCTGAGAAGGACATCTGCCAGAGACTCCGAGTAGGCCTTTGCCAGGCAACAGGATAATTTCTCAGCTCTTTATTACTCCTCTGGTAATCTTCTTCCTTCTGCCTCGTCCATGTAATTATTCTTGAAGTGGAGTCACTTTCCATCCACACCTGTTTTCCCTCTTCCTGGGCTTTCTTCCATGATCTCCATACGTCCTTCTCCATGCCAGAGAAGAACTTTCAGGGCTGTAATGCTTAGCTCATAATTGGGGTGAGTATTATAAGCTACCCCAGTTTATATTTCTGAGCCAGAAAATGCAAGACCTAGTGCTATCCCTGTTCTTCATGTCATTTAGGTTGCATTTCTGTGCACGCTCACCTGGGGGTCAGCCGTACTGAACCCAGTGGGACATACTCAAAGGAAAAATGCAGAGATGTGTGCTCTAATAGCGCAAGTAGGCTATAAACCATGAATCGCTTGCCTCCATGTTTACTTTCTTTACAATCTCACTTTTGTTTAACCTTGCCAAGTTCTCCTAGTCCATCTTAGTCAGATTTTATAGATGGGGAAACAGTAGGGTGACCCTATGAAAAGGAGGACAGGGCTTTTGTATCTTTAACAGTTGCATAGAAAAGGGAATTTCAGCAGGTGTCATTTGTATATATGGAGAAACTGGGGAAATTTCCTCTTCATCCCAACAGTTAAAGCTGCAGGAGCTATTCTAGAGTGACCAGATTTAAAAGAGGGCAGCTTTAACTGTTGTGATGAAGAGGGAATTTCACCAGGTTCCCCATATATACAAATGACACCTGCTGAAATTTCCTTTTCAATACAACCGTTAAAGATACAGGAGCCCTGTCCTCCTTTTCATAGGGTCACCCTATATTATCATGTTGTGTGGGGAGTAACCCCTAGATAAATGACTGTGGAGTTGGTTATTACCCCACTGTTGACTGTCTTGTTGTCTGAATGTATCTGTGTGTTTAGGGGAAGGATCAAGGAGCACATTAGGGTGACCATGTGAAAAGGAGGACCAGGCTCCTGTATCTTTAACAGTTGAATAAAACAGGGAATTTCAACAGGTGTCCTTTGTATGCATGCAGCACCTGGTGAAATTCCCTCTTCATCACAACAGTTAAAGCTGCAGGAGCTATACTAGAGTGACCAGATTTAAAAGAGGGCAGCTTTAACTGTTGGGATGAAGAGGGAATTTGCTGCATGCATACAAATGACACCTGCTGAAATTCCCTTTTCAATACAACTGTTAAAGATACAGGAGACCTGTCCTCCTTTTCATATGGTCACCCTAGGAAGCAGCAACTAAGAGACCCTATGCAAAGGCACCGAGTAGGTCTATGACAAGAGCTGTACTTGCAGACCACAGGCTTGACCTGTCTATCATAATCAGGTAATTGTTGAAGCCCACATCCCTACAGGGGGCACATTGCTGACCCCTGTAGCCTCCAAGGCTTACTGTTCCACCTCATGGCTGTTCCTGCCTGTGCATCTGCCTTCTCCAATCGTCTAAGCAGAAGCAAGAATAGAGGAGATGGCACAGCATCCTCTCCTTGCCATGCAGCAAGTGGTCCCCTTTGTCCAGCATGTGACGGTCAACAAAGGAACACAGTTGAAAAGGCTTTGGTGCCACTCACATGAAGGCCCTGTTCTAGGTAAGAACATAAGAAGAGCCATGCTGGATCCAATGAAGGATCCATCTAGTCCAGCACTGCGTTCACACAGTGGCCAACCAGGGACCCACAAGCAGCACACGGGTGCAACAGCACCCTCCCACCCATGTTCCCCAGCAACTAGTGTATACAGTCTTACTGCCTCTGATATTGGAGGTAACCGTCATTCATTCCCAACATCGATCCTTAAAGAAAGATCGTAGACCACAGCTGAAGTTCATATGGGAAAAGGCAGGCCTTGAGATGCCCTTGACCCAAAGCGCTCATCAGGGGAGGGGATAGGAAAGTTCTGTCTGAGTGTTGGCACTATGAAGTGGTTCATTCGCACATGACCATCATCACTTGATGGTCAGTCATCAAGTGAGAACTTGTACGAGTGAACGTTAAGCTGGTTCATGTCAGGAAAGGCGTTGCGTCAGGTATTGCGGTCCCAAGCCGTGTAAGGCAGGGATGTTAGTGTCTAAAGAAGGCAGATGGTTCTTGTATCAGCATGCAAGGCAAGAACAGCTGTTTAAGAGAGGGAAGTGGAAGCTATTACACCAAACAAAGGCATCTCACTTACAGGAACCTAGGACATTGCCTTATTCCAAGTCAGACTACTTGTCTATGTAGCCCAGTATTTTCTGCTGTGACTGACAGTAATTCTCCAGGGTCTCAGGCAAAGATGGGGTTTTCCCATTACCTCCTACCAGATCCTTTTGACTGGAGGACAAAGATCCGGGACTTTCTGCCTGCATAGTGTTGTGTTTCTCTGGAAACTCCTGCTTTCGATGGGAGGCAAATGATGAGGCCTGCTAGGTAATCCACAAAGCTTTAATTAAGCAACAAACACCTCTTCTACCTGAAGAGAGTCTAATCTCTTGGAAACTTCCCCCTAGGCTAAGCTATGCAAACTAAGCAAGACAATTGTCCAATCAAGGAGAACAGGAAGCCTTTCCCAAACGCCCGTAACTTCAGAGAGCCTGGTGTGGAGGCAGGTTCTGGGGCAATCCTAGTCAGACTGACTTTCTCACGCCTTCCTTCCGCTGTGTGCGTTTGAGCTTCCGGCGGACCCTAGCATCAGCTAGCTTGTTGGGACGCTCTCCTCTCACTTCCCACTAAGTGTGTAGGATTTGGCCTTGAGGAGAAAAGCTCTGGAGAGGGCTGACTCCCAGCTGGGGAATCGCCCATGAGAGCTTCCTCCCCCACTGGTACAGGCTGGCTGATGTCTGGCGCCTCCTCCTCTAGGTCCGAATCTGATTCTGATTGATTACCTGAAACACCTTCTCCCAAAACAGGGGCAGTAGGGTTAGACATGACACATAGCCTACTCTATACCACTGAGCTGTGGTCCTCTCCATGGCAGGATCTACACTACTGCTATAAAGTGCTTTATAACAGTTTTGACAACTGCTGGGGCCCAGGACACACTCCATACACAGTTGTCAAAACTGTTATCAAGCACTTTAAAGCTGTAGTGTAAATCTGGCACCCATATACAGCAAGGCTACATGTGATGTGATGACTTGCAGAGAATCAATACCCAGAATTAGCAACTTTTTAAAAAATTCTCACCTGGGTATAGTTTAACACCATGCCCCAGATGCCGGATTGTGTGCGTGCAAGCTGAGCATGGTGTTGGGTTCTCCACTACCACCCCCAGCGCCATCCTGCCCCCTCCCCTCTCTGTCATTCCATGACATAATGGAATCAAATTAAAGCCCCATTTACCAGTTTTATAGCCTATTATTTATAACACTTCAGCTCCAAAGTGCTGTTTTATAGAGTGCTTAAGCTGCCATCGTCTGGATAGACTTTGCCATAAATGTCTCGGAGTGCGCAGAACATAATGTCCCGATGTCGCGAAGGAAAAGGCAAAAGATTACTCTCAATTATTTCATATAGTCTGTTTTATTGTCTTATTGTAATAAACTGTCATTCCCCTACAACACTTTAAAATCAATAGTTTGCATTAAAAGTAATGAAAAGTAGTTATTAATCCCACTTAGTGCTTCCGCTCTTGGGCTCACCAAGGCAGACTTGGAGACTGAGAAAGGGGGGTAATTATTCATTTCCGATCAATAGGAACATTTTCAAATGGTCCTCTGTGCATCACCATTATCGCTGCCATGTGAGTTAATGGTGGTAAGGAAATAGGTCTTGGAACTCTGGCCTCTTGGGACATTTTTTCCATGCCAGCACCTTGTGGAGTGTCCTTGTTATGGTTCTAAGAAAGAAAAACCTATGGGGAAAATGAAAACAATGAAAACATGGCAGCCCAGACTGTTCTCACAACAAACAGCCCGTTGCATTGTATTCATGTGAGGCGGGCAGTTAAGTAGAGATGTTCAAACGCCCCAAACTCGCCTTGGAAAGGGCTTGGAAGTTTTTCAAGTTGTCTCAGAGAACGCTTCTCAAATTTGCAGATGACACAAAATTGGATGGGATAGCGAACACCCCGGAAGACAGAAACAAACTTCAAAGTGATCTTGATCGGATGGAGCGCTGGGCTGAAAACAACAGGATGCAATTTAATAGGGATAAATGGCAAGTTCTACACCTAGGAAAAAGAAACCAGTTACAAGATGGGGGGCACTTGGCTCAGCAATACTACAAGCGAGAAGGATCTTGGAATTGTTGAAGATCACAAACTGAATATGGGCCAACAGTGTGATGTGGCTGCAAAAAAAAGCAAATGCTATTTTGGGTTGTATTAATAGAAGTATAGCTTCTAAATTGTGCAAGGTACTGGTTCCCCTCTATTCGGCCCTGGTTAGGCCTCATCTTGAGTATTGCGTCCAGTTCTGGGCACCACACATCAAAAAGGATGCAGACAAGATGGAGCGGGTTCAGAGGAGGGCAATGAGGATGATCAGGGGTCTGGAAACAAAGCCCTATGAAGAGAGACTGAAAGAACTGGGCATGTTTAGCCTGGAGAAGAGAAGATTGAGGAGAGATATAATGGCACTCTTCAAATACTTGAAAGGTTGTCACACAGAGGAGGGCCAGGATCTCTCCTCGATCCTCCCAGAGTGCAAGACACGGAATAAGGGGCTCCAGTTACAGGAAGGCAGAAGACATCAGGAAAAACTTCCTGACTGTTAGAGCAGTATGACAATGGAACCAATGACCTAGGGAGGTGGTGTGCTCTCCCATACTGGAGGCCTTCAAGATGCAGCTTGACAGCCATCTGTCAGGAATGCGTTAAATGGATTCTAGCATTGAGCAGGGGGTTGGACTTGATGGCCTTATAGACCCCTTCCAACTCTACTATTCTATGATTCTATCTTCAGACTTTCCAAGCCAAAGCTTTTTTGGGGGAGGGGGGAGATCCCTGTATCCCCTCCCTAATAAATTAATTTTTGTCTACTTTCTCTCTTGGCTTCTGCTGGCTCTACAGTGGGTTCATCTCTTTGGATGGCATGTCCAACTGGTTAGTGGACCAACTGCGTGAGTTTAATAAAAATTAGGTACAAGAATTGATCTTTTTCTGGCTAATGTCTGGGTTGTATTTTATCATTCCTTTGTTGTTCATTGATATATTGTGTACGGATTTGGCATTTGTTAACTGAATTGGTGTTTCTTTGTCTTCAGTTGAGCGTACGTTGTCCACAAGTTTATTGTAGGATTGTTATTGTTCGATACTTTTCCATATTGCTTCTCTTTTGATCTTGTATGCGATGTTATGGTCTTTGGTTTTGTATGGTGTTGTGAGCTGCTCTGTGGAGTGGTGGGACAGAAGGAGAGAGAAAGAGAGGAAGAAAGAGAAATGTTTGCTTAAGCATGAGAGTTGTTCATAAGAATGTAAGAAAAGCTGTGCTGGATCAGACCGAGGGTCCATCTAGTCCAGCAATTCTGTTCACACAGTGGCCAGTTAGTTTTCAACCAGGGACCCACAAGTAGGTTCCTGGTTGAAAACTCCCACCCATGTTCCCCAGCAACTGATGTACATAGGCTTACTTGAATTGCTCCACAATTCAAGAAGGATGCAGACAAGCTGGAGCGTGTTCAGAGGAAGGCAACCAGGGTGATCAGGCATCTGGAAACAAAGACCTGTGAAGAGAGGCTGAAACAACTGGGCATGTTTTGCCTGGAGAAGAGAAGATTGAGGGGAGACATGAGAGCACTCTTCAAGGACTTGAAAGGTTGTCACACAGAGGAGGGCCAGGATCTCTTCTCAATCCTCCCAGAGTGCAGGACACGGAATAATGGGCTCAAGTTACAGGAAGCCAGATTCCGGCTGGACATCAGGAAAAACTTCCTGGCTGTTAGAGCGGTACTACAATGGAACCAATGCCCTAGGGAGGCTGTGGGCTCTCCCACCCTAGAGGCCTTCAAGAGGCAGCTGGACAACCATCTGTCAGGGATGCTTTAGGATGGATTCCTGCATTGAGTAGGGGGTTGGACTCGATGGCCTTATAGGCCCCTTCCAACTCTACTATTCTATGATTCTGTGATTCTACTGTCTCTGCTACTGGAAGCAGCATTATATTGATCTGCCATGCAGGCGTCTTGAAGAAAGTACAACAATATAGTCACGAACACTTGGCATTTTTGTACAATACTCAAAACTCTTCACGGCAGTGGCAAGTTTCAAAATAGAGTCTTCCCAACTCATACCTCAGTCTCTTGGCCCCACATTTTTATTATTTAAATGTCCGACAACCATTGTTTCCCCAAAAGTGTTTTAAGATCTGCTGCGGAAGTTGTAAGTCACATTCATTTTCCGTGATCACAGCTCATGTCAGGTTTAACCCCAAATGTTTCCAGCAAACAAGATGACGGCGGACTTTATTAAAAACAAGCCCTTCCTTGATCTTTAATCCCACGTAGCAATTATTTGCACGGTGTCTTATGATGAAGCTGTATTACACTCCCCCCCCCCCCCCGGTGAAAAACAGCCTCTGCATCAGTTGCCCCCTTCTGTATTATGGCGACGGCTCTGTGCCTATTCGGCAGGCAGGCGCATGCTAGCACTGATGTTTATCGTCTCGTGGAATTAATGTGCTGCCGCATTCTTTTTCATTAGAGTGACATTGTATCAAAGACGGAGTAAATCCATCCAACCAGCTGGGATCCGATAAAACTTCAGAAAATTTGATTAAAAGACTTTAAAGACAGAAGCGGCTCCGGCGTTTTTGCAAAGGGTCTGGTTAATATAGATAGCTGGGCTTGGAAATTGAGGAAGCGAATATTCACCTGCACACGCGCTCTATAATAATCAACCACGAGGATAACGTTGCTAATTCCTGGCTCCAAAACACTGGGAGGAGCGAGGGAGATAGCGTGGAGTGTGCTGCTAAGGTTAGAGGTGGAGCATAGAAGAATCTAGAAGGTTAGGGATGGAGGCAGGCATATTATGTGGAAAGCCACGACAGATTGGGGCAGGTAATGGGTGTGGTCTATCAGTAGGTGGAGTTCACTGGGTTTTCAGAACCAGACCACAAATTCAGGCCTCCGGGCGGTGGGGGAGCAAGGGAGTTTCATAGAATCATAGACTAGCTGAGTTGGAAGGGGCCTATAAGGCCATCGAGTCCATCCCTCTGCTCAATGCAGGAATTCACCCTAAAGCATACCTGACAGATGACTATCCAGCTGCCTCTTGAATGTCTCTAGTGTGGGAGAGCCCACCACCTCCCTAAGTAACTGGTTCCATTGTCATACTGCTCTAACAGTCAGGAAGTTTTTCCTGATGTCCAGCTGGAATCTGGCTTCCTTTAACTTGAGCCCGTTATTCCGTGTCCTGCACTCTGGGAGGATTGAGAAGAGATCCTGGCCCTCCTCTGTGTGACAACCTTTCAAGTCCTTGAAGAGTGCTCTCATGTCATACCGCTCTAACACTCAGGAAGTTTTTCCTGATGTCCAGCTGGAATCTGGCTTCCTGTAATTTGAGCCCATTATTCTATGTCCTGTACTCTGGGAGGATCGAGAAGAGATCCTGGCCCTCCTCTGTGTGACAACCTTTCAAGTCTTTGAAGCATGCTCTCATGTCTCCCCTCTGCCTTCTCTTCTCCAGACTAAACATGCCCAGTTCTTTCAGTCTCGCCGTTCTTTCAGTTTCAGGACTTGGAAAGAGATACTGACATTACAACAGTGGAAGGATAAATGGTCACCTCCTCTAATGCAGTAGCTTGAGGACTTCAAAACACTGTCAACATTTGAATGGGTGGTTTATAAGCGGTACTCACAAATGGATACGTGTAGCTACATTTGGTCGGTGTTTGTTGAAGCTGTATTTTCATACAAATCTATATCTGTCTATACATTTCATTCATATATATATATATATATATATATATATATATATATATATATTGTAATTCACTGAATCATAGAATAGCAGAGTTGGAAGGGGCCTACAAGGCCATCATGTCCATCCCCCTGCTCAATGCAGGAATCCACCCTAAAGCATCCCCGACAGATGCTTGTCCAGCTGTCTCTTGAAGGCCTCTAGTGTGGGAGAGCCCACAACCTCCCTAGGTAACTGGTTCCATTGTCATACTGCTCTAACAGTCAGGAAGTTTTTCCTGATGTCCAGCTAGAATCTGGCTTCCTTTAACTTGAGCCCATTATTCTGTGTCCTGCGCTCTGGGAGGATCGAGAAGAGATTCTGGCCCTCCTCTGTGTGACAACCTTTTAAGTATTTGAAGAGTGCTATCATGCTTCCCCTCAATCTTCTCTTCTCCAGGCTAAACATGCCCAGTTCTTTCAGTCTCTCTTCATAGGGCTTTGTTTCCAGACCCCTGATCATCCTGGTTGCCCTCCTCTGAACACGCTCCAGCTTGTCTGTGTCCTTCTTGAATTGTGGAGCCCAGAACTGGACACAATACTCTAGATGAGGCCTAACCAGGGTTTTATATTCTTTTTCTCCTTTTTATAGTTTTGTTTTGGTGAAATATATTATTATTATTATTATTATTATTATTATTATTATTATTATTGTGAGGAACAGATCAAAGGCACCCCTTTCTCCCTGCTCCTGCTGTGCCTTATAGTTCTAGAGAGCTTTCTGGCCAAAACCTGCATATTGTATATTTTTACCATCTCTTTTTCTGCCTTTCATTTTCCTCCTCACCCGTCTTCATTTTATTTACAACCAAACCACACAAACATATGGAGCTTCTCTACATTAAGCAGAAGTCCTGCGTCCTTCCTGGGCTTTCTTCTTCCAGAGACTTTCTGGGTTTACAAATGGACTCCTTTAGACAATTAGCATGCGAGTTGGAATTGAAAATTTTCCCTCTCGGCAATGCTCTATATGTTCAATGCAATGCTGCCATCTAGTGGCTCTATTATAGCACTCTGCCGGCATTACACACTAGCGATATGGTGCCATTAACTTTTATGACAGCTTATCTCTGAACTTTTTGATAGCGGGATAAAGGGGGGAAAGCGTGGGAGATATCCTGGAAGTTTATGATGTCATGTAAAGGACTGGCACACTTTCATAAGTGATCAATCATGAGCGTGCAACAAATTGTTTATGTAGAGAAGCTCTCCATCAACTCGGCTGTGATCAACATTCTGTACATTTATGGGTTCTTGCCAGGCAGCTTTTAATAATGATGATGATGATAATAATAATAATAATAATAATAATAATAATAATAATAATAATAACAACTTTTCATTCACAAACCTCTGTATGCTTGTGAGTTTGTAGAAGCCACTCTCTTATTCCTGGGTGTCACCATTTCACTTTCAAACTGATAAGCGCTCAATCACCTGAGATCAGTATTAGAGGGAACAAGTGGATCCTGCAACAAAATGTTGTAGTGCATAATCAAATGTTGTAGTATATAATCATTGTGGTGTATAATCATGTTGCTCTTCAGGGTTTCATCCAGTCATGCCCTCCTCTAGTGTAAGTTGTAAGCAGGGTAAGCACTCCTCACCCCCTGGTTTTCCATGTATGTTTCCAACTGATATGCAACATTCCACGGCTACTGAGCATATTCAATCTTCATTTGGCTATTTGGGTGCTGGGTTGCCCCCTTAGAGTTTTTTCCCCTAAAGGTCTTTTTCCCTACTTCTGCAAAAGCTGAGATCTCCACCTCCCAGCATGCTCGTAACTTCCTATTGTTTCTCAGACTCTGTTTTGGCTACAATCCCATCAGCACTCACCACCTGAGTTTGCTCTTAGAGGGAGCGATGACTAAAGCCTTACTGGATCATCTTCTGATTTTTAGCTGCCACAGGATGGAGTGGGGCACATTTGTGAATGATTCCATCAATCAACAAATCAGTCTGTGAAGTAAGCACACAAAATAGCCTTCCAGACTAAGACCCACAAACCACTTGCGCCGTACATTTTTGTACTACGAGATGTCTTTCTTCCAGTCATTTCATGGTACAAATTTGTATGCACCTGGATCTCTTCTGAACAAATTTGCCCTGCATTTGGACAGCAGACTGATCTCAGTGCCGGATTTAGGAACAAGCCAAGTAAGCCATGCCTTAGGACTTTATATTATGAAAGGCCTCTAAATAAGTTGGAAATAACTATGGTGCAATATAATTGAAATCACTTTGGCTTAAATATGTAGGAAAGTCTGGCATGACTTAACAGCAGAGTTGCCTTATATAGAGAAAGCGTGGCAATGCAGCATTTAGTATCGGCAGCAAGAAGTGCAGAGTAGAGCCAGTTTAAAAGAAGTTCAAAACATAGAATCATAGAATAGTAGAGTTGGAAGGGGCCTATAAGGCCATCAAGTCCAAACCCCCCCCCCCCCGCTTAGTGCAGGAATCCACCCTAAAGCATCCCTGATAGATGGTTGTCCAGCTGCCTCTTGAAGGCCTCTAGTGTGGGAGAGCCCACCACCTCCTTAGGTCACTGGTTCCATTGTTGTACTGCTCTAACAGTCAGGAAGTTTTTCCTGATGTCCAGCTGGAATCTGGCTTCCTTTAACTTGAGCCCATTATTCTGTGTCCTGCACTCTGGGAGGATCGAGAAGAGATGCTGGCCCTCCTCTTTATGACAACCTTTTAAGTATTTGAAGAGTGCTATCATGTCTCCCTTCAATCTTCTCTTCTCCAGGCTAAACATGCCCAGTTCTTTCAGTCTCTCTTCATAGGGCTTTGTTTCCAGACTACTGATCATCCTGGTTGCCCTCCTCTGAACACGCTCCAACTTGTCTTATAGAATCACAGAATCATAGAATAGCAGAGTTGGAAGGGGCTTACAAGGCCATCTAGTCCAACCCCCTGCTCAATGCAGGAATCCACCCTAAAGCATCCCTGACAGATGGTGCTTTTATACGCATCTTCAGAGAAGGCTATCTAACAGTGTTTACCCACACGCTGGGTGGTACTCTTTCATTACCAATTCTATTAGAATGTAATGCACTACTTTCTCTTTATTTTTTTATGGTATGGTGCCTCTGGATCTTGATATGGCTCAGGGCTTCTGCATGTCTTCCTGGCTGATCTGGTGTTTGGAACTCTTTCTTTCTCGCTGACACCAATTATGGTGGCTTCAGACAGTCCTCTAAAGCTGCATCGTAAGTCCCCCAGCTAGGTCAAGGGGGAAATTATTGTTCTTATTCCCAGAGGTATTCAGCACCCACCTATGCACAGCAGAAACCAGGTCACTCTAATTTGGGTGTGTAAAGTATGGATTTCAGCAACACACCTTTCAGGCAACCTGCTGGCTTGGCTTCTCTGGCAGAGACAGGAATAGCATGCAGATCAATAGACATTTTGTCTTATCCTCAAGGCCAAGGGACCAAGACGCAGCTAAGTGGGACAGATCAAGCGATGAGCAAGCAAAGAGTGGGAACCTGAGCATGACAAAAACAGGATGAGAACCAGATGCCCAGGTGGTGACTTCCTTTACCTGCCTCCTGTTTGAGTGAAGCAGACCCACAAACAGATTTAGCAAGGAACCTGGAAGGATTGTGGACAGCATGCAACACACGTTGTCGTTCTTGGCATGCAAACAAAACCGTAATGTGCATTCGCCCGAGGACACTGACTCCAGGCCCGATGCTCAGAAGTGGGGCGTTAAAAGCACACATTTCCCCTCCTGTAAAGATACAGGGCTCCTGTATCTTTAACAGTTGCATAGAAAGGGGGATTTCAGCAGGTGGCATTTGTATGCATGTTGCACCTGGTGAAATGTCCTCTTCATCACAACAGTTAAAGCTGCAGGAGCCCTGCCCTCTTTGTAACTGGTCAAGAGAGCAGGGCTTCTGCCTCTTTAACTGTTGTGATGAAGAGGGAATTTCACCAGGTGCTGCATGCATACAAATGCCACCTGCTGAAATTCCCCTTTCTCTACAAGTCTTAAAGGTACAGGAGCCCTGTCCTCCTTTTCATACGGTCACCCTGTCTTAACTAGCTTTATATGTTGCCCACGCTTTTCAGTTCTGTTGAAGCAAGGGGCAGGCAGATTCCTGAGAGATGGCGAAAGGGCTTGAAAACGCCCGTGTGAATCCAGCCTCCGCCTCGAGGTCTACTGCGAAGTCGAAAACCGCGGCTGCTCAGATGATGTCATGGGTTCCGCTCCCCACCCTTTTCCCCTTTGTGTTCTGGCAATTGTGGGACAGATTTCTTTTCATTTCATCCCTGAGCCGCTGATGCCTGAAGAATGTGGTGGCGGGACAGCGGGACAGCGGGGGGGAGAAAGGGGGGGGAAGGAGAGACATGGAAAATGTTTCCACCTCCCCTTTCTCTTCGCAGACCACTCCTTGGCTGAATAAAGCGGAGAATTAGCAAGGGATTCTTCAGCTGCAGCTAAGGTGTAATTCATTCCTGCCACTGTCCATATGTCAGGTTTGATTTTAATTTCAGATAATGTCGCAACCCGATTAGAGGACTATCATGTGCAGAGGAAAAGCCATTCCTTCCTCACCGTTGCAGGGAGATGTTGGCACAACCCATGCTGTTTTCCCATCCCTGAACACTTGACTATTATAACTGGTTAAGGTCCAGCCACGGTAATGACATCCCATCAACAGGAAAACCAACACTGTCCGTCTCTCCCCAGCTCATCCAATAATTAATTTTCTCCAAAAAGATGTACCGGGTGTTGAATAAATGTGGAAATTCTGCCCCTTCATACTAGACATAATTTTTTTAAAAGAAGATGTCTATAAGAACATAAGAAGAGCCCTGCTGGATCAGACCTAGGGTCCATCTAGTCCAGCACTCTGTTCACACAGTGGCCCACCAGCCATTGGCCAGGGATGAACAAGCAGGTGGTCTTCTTCTTCTTCTTCTTCTTCTTCTTCTTCTTCTTCTTCTTCTTCTTCTTCTTCTTCTTCTTCTTCTTCTTCTTCTCGTCCTCCTCCTCCTCCTCCTCCTCCTCCTTCTCTGCATAAGATGTGCCCTGCTGGATCAGACCAAGGGTCCATCTAGTCCAGCACTCTGTTCACACAGTGGCCAACCAGCCATCGGCCAGGGATAACAAGCAAGACATGGTGCAACAGCACCCTCCCACCCATGTTCCCCAGCAACTGGTGCACACAGGCTTACTGCCTCGAATACTGGAGATACATAACCATCAGGGCTAGTAGCCCTTGATAGCCTTTGCCTCCAGGAATTTATCCAACCCCCTTTTAAAGCCATCCAAATGGGTGGCCACCACTACATCTTGTGGTAGTGAGTTCCATAATTTAACTATGCAGTGTGTGAAGAAGTCCTTCCTTTTATTTGTCCCGGATCTCCAACCAATCAGCTTCGTGGGATGACCCCTTTGGGTTCTAGTATTTTGAGAGAGGGAGAAAAATGTCTCCCTGTCCACATTCTCCATACCAGGCATAATTTTGTACACCTCTATCATGTCTCATCTTAGCCTCCTTTTCTCCAAGCTAAACAATCCCAGTTGATGTAACCTTCCCTCCTACAGAAGATGCTCCAGCCCCTTCATCATTTTAGTTGCCCTTTTCTGCACTTTTTCCAACTCTATAATATCCTTTTTTAGGTGTGGTGACCAGAACTGTACACAGTACTCTAAGTGTGGTCGCACCATAGATTTGTATAAGGGCGGTACGATACTGGGCGTTTTATTCTCAATTCCTTTTCTTATAATGCCTATCTTACCTTTCAGTGAAAACATCCTAACTAGCTAATGATAACAAACTGAAACTCGGTGAATAATATTACATTAAATCCATGCGATATTTACACACCACAAAAAAACCAACAAAGTGGCAATAAAAGAAACAGGAAGAATAGAATCAACCGTCTATTAAATCAGGAGTGCAGAATCTTAGGCCCAGGGGCCAAATTCAGCATTCCTCACATCCCAGTATGGCCCTCCGGAGTTCCTAAGAAGGCCTTGCCCACATTTATTTATTTATTTATTTATTTATTGCATTTCTATACCGCCCAATAGCCGAAGCTCTCTGGGCGGTTTCTCCACCCCACACCCCACCCCCAATTCTAAAAGATTGAAAATGCCTCTCTTAAATCTTAATGACTGACAGTGAGAATTTTAAGGTAGAATATATGCTGTGATTTTCGGCTCCGTTCATTTTTCCTTTCGACCTGCCCACCTCTGGAAGGTGACCTCCAAGACCTTTTTCCAAAATGGAATCCAGCCCTTGGGGTGAAAGGCATTCTGCACCCCTGTATTAAACAGTGATCAAAGAAGACCCTTCTGTACCGGGAGGAGACGTTGAAATGGGCGCAGGGAGCCGTTCCCAAATCCGTGCATCTCTCTGGGTGCAATAACTTCAGATAGAAAGCATCTGTACTCCAGCGACACAAAAAACTCAGGAAGGTCAAAATGCCATTGTAAATCCTCCTTCCTACATGGCTGTCAGCTGATTTTAGAACCTGATAGAAGCACATTTAAAGCCAGTATGTCTGTCTCACACACATTCCCTCTCACAGGGGGAGAAGGTGCTCAAAGGTGTTTTTTTTAGAAGCATGAAATCTCACTAAGTGTGCTAAGATAACTCGGGCTGGCAAATATGGTATTAACACTGCTCCGTTGAGTAATACAGTGGAATGATTTTAAGGGTGTGTGTTTTTAAAATCGATTTTTAAAATATTTTATTTTAGATATAACAGAAAATAGAACAGTCCCCTCTAACAATTGGGGTTTAATCTGCCGTTAACAGAAAACTTGGTTAATACAATTTGGGGGAGGGGGGAACTGGAGAAACGGAAAAGAAAGAAAAGAATAAACAAAGTAATTAATAAGTATGCTGTGTGATAATGTCGAGTGGAATGATATTAATCGGAGTTCTCAAACGGCTCTCAAACTGTACTCTGCCATCTCCATTCAAGCGGTCTGCCGAAATGTTGCAGAACAATTAAATTAAGAATATCTATACTTGGCCCAGAACAAGATTTTTTTTCCTGACTTTTTTTTTTCCCTCCAGCTATTTTGACCAGAGCTGGATAATTCAACAGTCTAACAAACCCCTGGTTTAGGACCTGTGATGTTCATAAGACAACTCTGATGCGGCCTTCTAACTTTTCTGATAGAAATGAACAGTTAAAGGAACTTCGTCTCAGCAGCCCTGCCTAAAGTCTGTTGTTTTCATAATATGGGGCTAGTTATGATGAAAACACTGGCACTGAAGGGGGGGGGGACAGTGTATTACAGGGTTTTTCAAGAGGTGTGCAGCAATGGACCTGTTCAGATGACACACTAAGCCATGGTTAGTCCACTAACCCCATTGCAGCAAATGGTTAGTGAGTGTCTTTGAACTGTGGTTATGTAACTACCATGGTTAGCAATGAGGGGAGACATGATAGCACTCTTCAAGTCCTTGAAAGGTTGCACACAGAGGATCTTTCCTTGATCATCTCAGAGTGCAGGACACAGAATAATGGGCTCAAGTTGCAGGAAGGCAGATTCCAGCTGGACATCAGGAAAAACTTCCTGACTGTTAGAGCAGTACGACAATGGAACCAGTGACCTATGGAGGTGGTGGGCTCTCCCACCCTCGAGGCCTTCAAGAGGCAGCTGGACAACCATCTGTCAGGGATGCTTTAGGGTGGATTCCTGCATTGAGCAGGGGGTTGGACTTGATGGCCTTATAGGCCCTTTCCAACTCTACTGTTCTATGATTCACACAACATGCGAAGTCCTGCTTCACATGACACATTTAGCTCAAAATGCTTAACCAATGTAGCTTAGCGTGTCATTTCAACAGGGTCAATAAGAAAATGTTTGAGAATCATTAAAGTTGAAATTTCCCGATGGGATTTTTTTCCGAAGCATTTTATCCATTGGGGTGTGGAGTGCCGGGGAGGGAAGAGATGAAACTACATACACATCCATACACATACACGCACATACACACGACATTCCTGATAGGACCCTCTGTCATTAATTAAAGTAAAACAAGATGTGTCACTACATGTTGTTTTATGCAAACATCTAATCTGGCGCTCAAATCATGCTGACCCTACAGGTAGGTAGACGGATCAATCAATTTCCAGTACATACCAGTTTCGAAAGTGTTCATTGATCAATCTGATCTTCCCTGTATGAGCTTGAATGTGCTAGTTATGTCTTTAAATCCACAGGAAAATTTATGTAGGGCGTGTTCAGATGACACACTAAGTCATAGTCAGGCCACTAACCCTTTTGCATCAATTTATTTATTTATTTATTTATTACATTTCTATACCGCCCAATAGCCGGAGCTCTCTGGGCGGTTCACAAAAATTAAAACCATTCAGATGACAAGTGGTTAATGAGCATGTTTAAACCGTGGTTACGTAGCCACCATGGTTAGCAGGGGTGTAAACTACAGGGAGGGCTCAAACCCCCTCCAGGACACTGGAGCCACCAGCCTTCACTGAATGCCACTATACAAATGTGTAATAAAAAAACATTCAGCATTGGATCCTCAATGCATGTTTAGTCTGAGACCAGCAGTGATCAGGTTGAAGACTCCTAGTAAAAGCTGTTCAGGCAGCTGGACAGTCATCTGTCAGGGATGCTTTAAGGTGGATTCCTGCATTGAGCAGGGGGTTGGACTAGATGGCCTTACAGACCCCTTCCAACTCTACTATTCTGTGATTCTATGACCTAGCGGTCATATGATCTTGTGGGCTCTCCCACACTAGAGGCCTCCAAGAGTCAGCTGGACAACCATCTGTCAGTTATGTTTTAGGGTGGATTCCTGCATTGAGCAGGGGGTTGGACTAGATGGCCTTACAGGCCCCTTCCAACTCTACTATTCTGTGATTGAACCTGAGACCTTCTGCACGCATAAGCCACGTCTCTGGCACGGAGCAACAGACCTTTTCCATTGTTTTACGCTCGGCCACTGAGTGACAACTCATCCCTCATTCTCTTCTCTCCTGATTCCTGTAACCGGTGGCAAGGGGGAGGGGGGGTTGGAGGGCTGGAAGAAAAGTGCCTCCGCTAAAACGAAATGGTGACAGCAAGACTGTCTGAAGCACAATTCAATTTCGGAGCCATCCCAGCCAATAATGGAATGGTTCTAAACAGAACATAATGAGTAATTCATGCCGTAATGCAATCCTAATTACTAGAGAGAGGAGAGTTGAAATGGGTTTTGGAGCGGGTTCCATTGCTGGATTCTCTGTTGGATTTGGTGAGGTCATGAAACAAAGGCACGTCCATGTTTGAGTGTCACATCAATCGATTTCCAGAGATCTCCCACATATGTGTGTTTTTAACTGAAAAGCACCTTCAATCAAGTGTTCGTAGCTTGGTGATGAAGAGCAGACTTTTCTTAGTGCTGGGTTATTCTCACTGGAACTGCCACCTGATTCAAGAAATCTTATAGAATCATAGAATAGCAGAGCTGGAAGGGGCCTACAAGGCCACCGAGTCCAACCCCCTGCTCAGTGCAGGAATCCACCCTAAAGCATCCCCATGCTTGTCCAGCTGCCTCTTGAAGGCCTCTAGTGTGGGAGAGCCCACAACCTCCCTAGGTAACTGATTCCATTGTAGCGCTGCTCTAACAGTCAGGAAGTTTTTCCTGATGTCCAGCTGGAATCTGGCTTCCTTTAACTTGAGCCCGTTATTCTGTGTCCTGCACTCTGGGAGGATCGAGAAGAGATCCTGGCCCTCCTCTGTGTGACAACCTTTTAAGTATTTGAAGAGTGCTATCCTGTCTTCCCTCAATCTTCTCTTCTCCAGGGTGAACATGCCCAGTTCTTTCAGTCTCTCTTCATAGGGCTTTGTTTCCAGACCCCTGATCATCCTGGTTGCCCTCCTCTGAACACGCTCCAGCTTGTCTGCATCCTTCTTGAATTGTGGAGCCCAGAACTGGACGCAATACTCTAGATGAGGCCTAACCAGGGCCGAATAGAGAGGAACCAGTACCTCACGTGATTTGAAACTACACTTCTATTAATGCAGCCCAAAATAGCATTTGCCTTTCTTGCAGCCATATCGCACTGTTGGCTCATATTCAGCTTGCTCATATTCAAGTAACCGCATGAGTTTTAGCCGATTAATCAATTGCATAGATAACAAGCATTTTGAAAAGGAAAAGAATACATTTCATTTTTAGGGGTATCTCAACAAGCAGCGCCTTATTTTCCTTTTCGCCTGTAGTCCTATGCCCATTTACCTGGGAGTAAATCTCATTCAGATTTACTTTTGAGTAGACCTGTATACAATTGTGCTGGTAATGTATTTATTTTAAGCATTTCTCTACCACTTTTCCAATGTACCGCTTCCCAAATCAGTTCCCAAAATATGAAGATGACAACGAAGATGAATTCAATGCAACTGAAGAACAACATTCTAAAAACCAGGCAAACCCATTCATCCAATATAACATCCTAAAAAGCCTACGAGAATTAAAGGAGCTGTTCACACAACATGCTAACCCACACTCAGTGGTTGAGCGTGGGTTGTTGTTGAACCGTGGGTTAGCGTATTGTCCAAACCCAGGATATTTTCTGCAGGGTGCTTCATTAACCCTGCAGGGTGGCTGGTTGGTTTGTTCAGGGTAGTTAACAACAAATCATGGGTTCTCAAAGTAGCTTGCTCGAGAAAAAAAAACCACACTGCTTGGTTAACAAGCCCCTTCCTGCAGAAAATGTCCTAGGATAAGACGGACTGTACCACAGGGCTCAGTCCTGGGCCCAGTGCTCTTCAACATTTTTATTAATGATTTGGACGAGGAGGTGCAAGGAATGCTTATCAGATTTGCAGATGACACAAAATGGGGTGGGATAGCTAATACCCTGGAAGACAGAAACAAACTTCAAAGTGATCTTGATAGGCTGGAGTGCTGGGCTGAAAACAACAGAATGCAATTGAATATGGATAAATGCCAAGTTCCACATCTAGGAAATAGAAACCAAATGCACAGTTACAAGATGGGGGACACTTGGCTCAGCAATACTACAAACGAGAAGGATCTTGGAATTGTTGTAGAGCACAAGCTGAATATGAGCCAACAGTGTGATGTGGCTGCAAGAAAGGCAAATGCTATTTTGGGCTGCATTAATAGAAGTATAGCTTCCAAATCGTGTGAAGTACTGGTTCCTCTCTATTCGGCCCTGGTTAGGCCTCATCTTGAGTATTGCGTCCTGTTCTAGGCTCCACAATTCAAGGACGCAGACAAGCTGGAGCGTGTTCAGAGGAAGGCAACCAGGATGATTAGGGGTCTGAAAACAAAGCCCTATGGAGAGAGGCTGAAACAGCTGGGCATGTTTAGCCTGGAGTAGAAAAGATTGAGGGGAGACATGATAGCACTCTTCAAAGACTTGAAGGTTGTCACACAGAGGAGGGCCAGGATCTCTTCTCGATCCTCCCAGAGTGCAGGACACGGAATAACGGGCTCAAGTTACAGGAAGCCAGATTACAGCTGGACATCAGGAAAAACTTCCTGACTGTTAGAGCAGTGCGACAATGGAATCAGTTACCTAGGGAGGTTGTGGGCTCTCCCACACTAGAGGCCTTCAAGAGGCAGCTGGACAAGCATCTGTCAGGGATGCTTTAGGGTGGATTCCTGCACTGAGAAGGGGGTTGGACTCGATGGCCTTGTAGGCCCCTTCCAACTCTGCTATTCTATGATTGTATGATAGAGAAGTTTAATCTTCCGAGGTCTGTCTTTGCACTTAAAAATCTCGTCACCGGTCTATGTGGCCTTGTAGGCCCCTTCCAACTCTACTATTCTATGATTCTAAGATGACCCACTGATTCACAGTTCAACAAAGAAACATTGAATGTGGGTTAGCATGTTGAGTGAACCCAGGCAAAGTCTTCACTTGTTGATGGAAAGTTAATAGGGGCAGCACTGAACACACTTGCCTTGGAAGTGATTTCCAAAGCTGTAAGACAACTTCTAAGATTGTGCCTACCCCTGAAATTTGTAAGTGATCACTTTAAAAATCTAGCAAGGGCATCTTATAAATTGATCAAAATGTTTTCAATTGATTCATTAGGAGAAACTCCTTAACCATATGAGCTCTTCCTCAGCGGAACAGACTAGGAAGTGGCGAGTTCTCCGTTGCTGGAAGTATTTAAGCAGTGGTTGGACAACCATCTGTCAGGGATGCTGTAGCCACATACACAAAAAGGTACTTAACAGAATGCCAACGGTTGATAAAAACAAAGTTAAGGACCATAAAACGTACAAAATTTAATACGCAAAGCAAATGAATTAAAATTGACAATATTTTCACATAAGAGCACTTGTATTTCTAAATTGAACATTCAGTGGTTTGATAAAAAGTGCTCTTTTTCTAATGGCCAGATGCGTTTCAACCAGAAGGTCCTCTTCAGTGGCCCAGTCGAATTTCTAAAGTGCCCTGCTGGATCAGACCAGGGGTCCATCTTGTCTAGCACTCTGTTCACACAGTGGCCAACCAGCCGTCGGCCAGGGACCAACAAAGCAGGACACGGTGCAACAGCACTCCTCCTACCCATGTTCCCCAGCAACTGGTGCACACAGGCTTACTGCCTCGAATACTGGAGATAGCACACAACCATCAGGGCTAGTAGCCCTTGATAGCCTTCTTCTCCAGGAATTTATCCAACCCCCTTTTAAAGCCATCCAAATGGGTGGCCATCACGACATCTTGTGGCAGTGAGTTCCATAATTTAACTATCCGCTGTGTGAAGAAGTCCTTCCTTTTGTTTGTCCTGAATCTCCCACCCATCAGCTTCATGGGATGACTCCAGGTTCTAGTATTTTGACAGATCCACTATCCACATTCTCCACTATCCACATTCTCCATACCATGCATAAGGAGCTACCCAAGGTGCTGAATCCATTTTGGGAAGAGTGAGCAGCACCTTTAATAGCTGCTTTAGAGTTCTGGCTGGTTCTGACTGAAACCCAGAACGGATTCACAGCCACACCGAAATCAGTGCCACCAGCCTACACTGATTTATCCTTAAGTCCAGGTTCAGTTACAGTGGGGCCGGGGAACTAGGGGTTTGTGCAACACAACCAGGATCCCAAAGAACCATCCCCTCAAAGAACAGCAGCAGAGGTGGCCACCGCACAGCTCCTTCCACCACCACCACCATCCACCAACCCATCCAGAATCAAGCCATGGGTACCTTGCAGCCGCCATCTTCTTCCCTTCTGGGTCTTCCTTAGTCTGTTTATTTATATATTATTACATTTATATGCCGCCTTTTTCCTCCTTAAGGAACCCAAGGTGGCATAAATAATCCTCCTCCGCTCCCATTTTTATCCTCACAACAACAACCTTGCGAGGTAGGTTGGGCTGAGAGTCAGTGGCTGGCCCAAAGTGAGCTTCCACGGTGGGGATTTGAACCTGGATCTCCCGACTTCCAGTCCAACATTCTAGCCGCTACACCACCCTGGCTCCCTGTTGGCCCACGGTGCTACGATGTAGTGACCTTCCCCAATCACGTTTGCCTTCGTTTCCGGCCCCAGAAAACAGCAATAACCTTGGGAGACGGATGACCTTGAGAGATTGCAAACATATTGCCTGTCATTTTTTTCCCCGAGCTGTCTTTGGCCCAGAGCTCCTCTGTGCGTTGGCTCGGCTAAGTGCAGGCCCTGGAAACACCGTGGAGAAATACGACTCATTATGAGGCACGCAGAGAACCAGGGCGATTTGTAGAGAGGCAAAGCTATCCACACAATGACTCGACAAGACCTCAAATTTCGCTCTCTCAACCACTGCACACACACACCGCTTTTTTCGCATGCGTTTCTTGAAGATTTAAAAGGTCACCAGGAGCTAATGAACCTCGCATAGCAAACCTGTCTCCTGTTTGTTTCTCATTTTGAGGTTTTTTTTCTGGTTGATTAGGATCCAGCCTGGCAGGAAGGTATGAAATAACAAGCGCTGGGGAGTTTGAGAGGTCACATTTCGTTCCCTGAAAACTGCTGAATTGACTAGGGAGGGAGGGGGGAGGGATGGAGAGCAGAGCCAAAGAAAAGGACACGTTTTTCCCTGCCTCCGAGAGATCTTCTTTTCCCTCCTCATTTCTGCAGTGTCCCACGCCGCCCCCTCTTCCATAAATCACTCTCTTTCTTTTCTCCACTAACAGAACTCCGTGGCTTTGCCACCGGAACAAAAGTGAACACCGTTTTTAAAAAGTTCGGTTGGTTTTTGTGCTGCCTATTCATTGTGGAGTGCTGGGTTTTGAGGTGGGCGGACCAGATTAGAAGCCTCATCCACACACAGAGAGAGAGCTAAAACTACACTTGAATGGGCTTCAGGGGGTAGATTTGGGGCATGTCTACACCAGGCGATATCTCGGGGATCGTTCCAGGATCCACATGACACGCAGGGGATCCCGGGAGCAGGGAGGGATGATCCCTCCATTTCCCCGGGAATATCGCCATACTATTTTTTTTTTTTTCGGTTTCTCCCGCGTTCCAGGGACAATCCCGAGAACAGTGGGTGGTGCGGCCAGCTGCCCCATCTTCTTCCCTCTTCCCCACAAGTAGCGGAGGTCATCTGAGGGAAGGAGCCAGGGCAAGAAAAGTCCAGGGCCATCGGGTTGGGGTGGGGAGTGTCGTGGGGCTTCTTCTTTTTACTTACTTTTATCTTTTAAAAAAATGGCAGGCACAACATCCTCCTTCCTCCCTGGATGTCACGCGCCACGTATGAACGCAGGGGGAGGATCTTGTGATCGGCATATCGTGAGATCCTCCCTCCATCACAGATCGCTGTTAGGTGTAGACATGCCCTTGGGTTGAACGTTAGGACAAAACCTCTTAATGGTAAGAACTTATGGGGGGGATCTACACTATTTATTTATTTATTTATTTATTTATTTATTACATTTTTATACCGCCCAATAGCCGAAGCTCTCTGGGCGGTTCACAAAAATTAAAACCACAGTAAAACATCCAACAGGTTAAAACACAATTACGAAATACAGTATAAAAAGCGCAACCAGGATAAAACCACACAGCAAAGTTGATATAAGATTAAAATACAGAGTTAAAACAGTAAAATTTAAATTTAAGTTAAAATTAAGTGTTAAAATACTGAGTGAATAAAAAGGTCTTCAGCTGGCGACAAAAGCAGTACAGTGTAGGCGCCAGGCGGACCTCTCTGGGGAGCTCGTTCCACAACCGGGGTGCCACAGCGGAGAAGGCCCTCCTCCTAGTAGCCACCTGCCTCACTTCCTTTGGCAGGGGCTCACGGAGAAGAGCCCCTGTAGATGATCTTAAGGTCCAGGTAGGTACATATGGGAGGAGGCGTTCCTTCAGATAACCTGGCCCCAAACGGTTTAGGGCTTTAAATGTCAATACCAGCACTTTGAATTGGGCCCGGACCTGGACTGGCAGCCAATGAAGCTGGAAAAGGACTGGCGTGATGTGATCTCGTCGGCCAGTCCCTGTTAATAACCTTGCTGCCCTGTTTTGCACCAGTTGAAGCTTCCGGACCGTTTTTGTGCTGGTAAATAAATAAATAAATAAATAAATAAAACCTATTAATGGTAAGAACTTATGGGGGGGATCGACACTA
Source organism: Elgaria multicarinata webbii (assembly GCF_023053635.1). NCBI lineage: Eukaryota > Metazoa > Chordata > Lepidosauria > Squamata > Anguidae > Elgaria > Elgaria multicarinata. The sequence goes on from NC_086189.1 coordinate 9,985,703, forward strand.
CAGCTTTAAAGCACTTTAAAGCGCTTTATAACAGTTTTGACAACTGTTGGAGCCCAGGACACACTGCATATACAGTTTTCAAAATGTTTTCAAAGTGCTTTAAAGCACTTTAAAAGCAATAATGTAGATCCCCCCCCCCGACAATGGAACCAATTACCTATGAAGAGAGACTGAAAGAACTGGGCATGTTTAGCCTGGAGAAGAGAAGATTGAGGGGAGACATGAAAGCACTCTTCAAATACTTGAAAGGTCGTCACACAGAGGAGGGCCAGGATCTCTTCCCGATCGTCCCAGAGTGCAGGACACGGAATAACGGGCTCAAGATAAAGGAAGCCAGATTCCGGCTGGACATCAGGAAAAATTTCCTGAGCAGCACGACAATGGAACCAGTTACCCAGGGAAGTGGTGGGCTCTCCCAAATTAGAGGCATTCAAGAGGCAGCTGGACAACCATCGGTCAGGGATGCTTTAAGGTGGATTCCTGCGTTGAGCAGAGGGTTGGACTCAATGGCCTTATAGGCCCCTTCCAACTCTACTATTCTATGATTCTATGATTCTATGAAGCCAGATTCCGGCTGGACATCAGGAAAAACTTCCTGACTGTTAGAGCAGTACGAGAATGGAATCAGTTACCTAGGGAGGTGGTGGGCTCTCCCACACTAGGGGCCTTCAAGAGGCAGCTGGACAACCATCTGTCAGAGATGCTTTAAGGTGGATTCCTGCATTGAGCAGGGGGTTGAACTCAATGGCCTTATAGGCCCCTTCCAACTCTACTATTCTATGATTCTCTTGCCATTGTGCCTCGTAGGAGTACCTGCTACCTATGTCTACCTACACTCAGCTTGTCTATTGTAATACAGCAGCCATCACAAAGACACCAGACTTCTCCTACACTCTCTCAGCCAAAGAAAAAAAGTAAACCCAGCTGGATTGTCCGTAGAACTTTTCACCCACTCAGGGAAATGGGAAACGTGTCAAGATATTTACTCAGAAAACCAGGACTAATATATTAATGGCTGTATTCATTCAGAAATCATATTCATAAATGTATGCCAGAAGCAGAAATGTTCAAACAGTTCATGTTGCCGTGCTTGAAGGGGATGAACAACAAAAAAGAAGATTATTCTCCTGTCTTTGCAAATTCCTATCTTTCTGAATTTTCTGCTGAGCTCATTGTTCTGCAAGCTAAGATATTGCAGTATCCAGTTACAAAACCACAGAATTGATTTCCCTAGCAGCTCAGGTCTGGCAAAGCGTTTCTTAATTAATGTCAAATGAACCGGGCTATGACCAGTAGCTCATGCATTGCATATTTTAATTACCTTGCTGTGGAACTGCCTTTGATTTCATCTAGCAAGCCCAGCTGTTGCAAACCTTACCTTAATTGCCCATAAGTGGATTTTATTTTATTTTTAGGAAATTAAATGAAGGTGAAACTGACCAGAACAATGCAAAGTCTGGAGGCCAGCCTGATCACTGGAAATCGTTAGATGTGAATACTTCCGACAAATCAGTCGTTCAGTTCAGTTTCAAGCGCGTTTACTCAGAAATAAGAACTTCAGCTAGGGGCCCTTATAGAATGTAATGAAGAAGTAAGTCCCACTGAGTTCAATACGACGTACTCCCCTGTACATGTGGCTAAGAGTACAGCTTTTGGCATGTTTGTGCTGAAACTGCTGTGGGTACCCCCACAAAATGGCTCCCGCAGAGGATGTGGCTAGTTACAAAATGGCAGCCCTGGGGGCCTGGCTCATCAAACGTGAACTAAAGAGGTGGGGAGGAACAGTGAGACTCGAGGCTGGGAATGGGGAGAGTAACAGCAAGATACAAACAAAAGAACATCAGAAGCGCCCTGCGGATCAGACCAAGGGTCCATCTAGCCCAGCACTCATGGAATCATAGAATCATAGAATAGCAGAGTTGGAAGGGGCCTACAAGGCCATTGAGTCCAACCCCCTGCTCAATGCAGGAATCCACTCTAAAGCATCCCTGACAGATGGTTGTCCACTCTGTTCACACAGTGGCCAACCAGCTATCAAACCGGGAGCAACAAAGCAGGGCACGGTGCAACGGCACCCTCCCGCCCATGTTCCCCAGCAACTGGTGTATATAGGCTTACCGCCGCTGATTCTGACAGTAGCACAAAACCATCAGGACTAGTAGCCCTTGAACCACGGAGCTCAGTGTGCCAGGCTTGAAATGCAAACAAATAGTTAGACATGTTTCCTGACTGTTGGGAAATGGAGTTTGCTTAAGAAATCCATTCCCTCCTCCACTATTTCCAATTGTGAAGAATATTGAATAGAAAGAACATAAGAACATCAGAAGAGCCCTGCTGGATCAGACCAAGGGTCCATCTAGTCCAGCACTCTGCTCACACAGTGGCCAACCAGCTGTTCACCAGGGACCCCAAGCAGGACACGGTGCAACGGCACCCTCCCATCCATGTTCCTCTGTTTCTCACAGTAGCACATAGAATCATAGAATCATAGAATAGTAGAGTTGGAAGGGACCTAAAAGGCCATCGAGTCCAACCCCATCATCAGGGATGATGAAGTATTGGATAAGAACATCAGAAGAGCCCTGCTGGATCAGACCAAGGGTCCATCTAGTCCAGCGCTCTGTTCACACAGTGGCCAACCAGCTGTCGGCCAGGGACCCACAAAGCAGGACGTCATGCAACAGAACCCTTCCACCCATGTTCCCCAGCAACTGGTGCACACAGGCTCACTGCCTTGGATACATGGATTGCATTCACCTCCAAGAGTTTCTCCAACCCCCTTTTAAAGCCATCCAGATTGGTGGCCATCACCACATCTTCTGGTAGTGAGTTCCATAATTTAACTATGTGCTGTGTGAAGCAGTCCTTCCTTTTACTGTCCTAAATCTCCCACCAATCAGCTTCATGGGATGACCCCTTTGGGTTCTAGTATTTTGAGAGAGGGAGAAAAATTTCTCCCTCTCCACATTCTCCACACCAGGCATAATTCTGTACACCTCTATCATGTCTCCCGTCAGCCTCCTTTTCTCCAAGCTAAACAATCCCAGCTGATGTAACCTTCCCTCATAGGGGAGATGCTCCAGCCTGTTAATCGTTTTAGTTGCCCTTTTCTGCACTTTTTCCAGCTCTATAATATACATTTTTAGGTGTGGTGACCAAAACTGTACACAGTATTCTAAGTGTGGTCACACCATTGATTTGTAGAAAGGGTTTATGATACTGGCAGTTTTCCGGTTATGCCTAACGTGGCGTTTGCCTTCTATACAGCGGCCACACACTGGGGCGACCTTTTCATCAAGCTGTCCACCACAACCCCAAGATCTCTTTCTTCGTCGGTCACCGCCAGCTCAGATCCCATCTGGTTATTCTTGAATTTGGGGTGGGGTCAGGGTGTTGTCCCAAGAGGTGGGGAGAGAAATATCAAAGTTTGAGGCTTGGAGGAAGTGGGAAACAGCAAGGCAAAGGAGTAGAGAGGCCAGAAAGGGAGAGAAAGGAGATGGCCTGAACTTTGTCCAATTTCTCATTTTAAATTATTTATTTATTTATTACATTTTTATACCGCCCAATAGCCGAAGCTCTCTGGGCGGTTCACAAAAATTAAAACCATCATAAAAACAACCAACAACAGGTTAAAAGCACAAATACAAAATACAGTATCAAAAGCACAACCAGGATAAGAACCACGCAGCAAAATTGATATAAAATTAAAATACAGAGTTAAAACAGTAAAATTTAAGTTAAAATTAAATAAATACAAATATTGCAAAGCACCAATAACCCTCCAATGACCTGATTGCAAAGGAAAGGGAACCTGTTTGTCTCCAGAAAATCTCACAAGAGCTTTCCAAAATCTGGATGTCCCATAAATCTACAGGGAAATATCCTTTTGCCTCAATATTATTTATTATGTATTTTATCATTGCATTTATATCCCGTCTTTTTTCCTCCGAGGCACCCGAGGTGGTGTACATAATTCTCCTCCTCCTCTCCATTTTATCCTCACAACAACAACCCTGTGAGGTAGGTTGGGCTGGGAGTCCGTGACTGGCCCAAAGTCACCCAGTGGGTTTCCACGGCCGAGTAGGGACTAGAACCCGGATCTTCTGACTCCCAGTCCAACACCTTAACCACTACACCATCTCCTCCTTGTAGCCCAAGCTGGGAGGAGAGATGGGGAATGTGTACCTGCACACACACCCCTTCCTCACAACCTCCAGCTGCCATGCTTCATCCTTGAACTCCATTATAGTCCATTCCTGGCTTGCTGCCATCAACAGTGTAGAAAGTCTCCGTCTTTATAACCAGCGCCGTTTGCATAGCTACCCAACAACAGAGGCCAAGGCGTGATACGGAGGATATGGTCTACAATTGCAACCGCAAGGGGCGATTCAGGCAGACGGAATGCAATTACCCAAATTACAATTTAGCCAGGGCATAAATCTTTCAGCAGTAATAATAACACTTAGCACAACCATGCAGCTTTGCAAGGCACAGGCTGTAATGCCTATGTCAGGTGCAGGGAGGAGAAATAATTTTCAGCCCCGGAAAATTATTAACCATCAAGGAAGCTGCTCTCGCAGCAAGCAGCTCCGGTTCCAATTTGCAAAAGTGGTTTTGGGGATCTGTGCTCAGGCGGGTCTGTTGTTGACCGGCTTTGACTGCACCTTTCCAGGAGAGGAAAATGATGGCAAAAATTGTCTCATTGCTACCCTTTTGGAGCTCAGGTTTTCAGGTGGACCACACTAGGGGTCATTGTATTAAAGCAAGGAAATTTTGAAGAAAAAAAGAGAGCAGATATTAAGAATCAAAAACAGGGGGTTATTATTATTATTTATTTATTTTTATATTTATATAACATACAAATAAAAAGTTCAGCATCCTGAGAATTTGCTTCTCCCTTTTTTCCAGCGGATATTAAGAAGGAAATAGAGAGGCCGCAGGAAAATTATAAGAGGCCAGGATCCAATAAGGCATGTGAGATCTTGGAGAGAAAATGTAGGGAGCGAGATATTTGGGGAATGAATGAAACAGCATGTAATATGCTTTATCTCAGACAGACGTTTTATGAATTTGGAGGAAAGGGATCAAAAATAATGGCAAACAGGTTACGGGGGAAAACATGATAAGATAACGGTCAGAAGAGGAAAGGAGAAGAAAGGATGGATGACTCGGGTCAGATTCATAAATAATTTGGAGAATTTTATTTGGATTAATGTGAGTCCTCTAACCCATATAAAACGATGTCTAAATTCAACAAACATGCCTGGTGTTGATCACAGATCCACAGCTTTGACGGCAAAACTTTCCAGGAGAGGAAAATAATGGCAAAATTTGCTGCACTGTTACCCTTTTAGAGCTCAGGTTTTCAGGTGGGCCTCATAAAGGAGACTTACGTTCTGCTCTGGCATCCCAGTTTGATCATCCCAGAGGGCAGGAGACGGAGTCATGGGCTCAAGTTACAGGGAGCCAGATTCCGGCTGGACATCAGGAAAAACTTCCTGACTGTTAGAGCAGTACGACAGTGGAACCCATGACCTAGGGAGGTGGTGGGCTCTCCCACACTAGAGACGTTCAAGATGCAGCTGGACAACCATCTATCAGGGATGCTTTAAGGTGGATTCCTGCATTGAGCAGGGGGGTGGACTTGATGGCCAATTAGGCCCCTTCCAACTCTACTATCACTCTATGATCCCCTCCATTAACTGGCACAATAGGGGTGGAAGGAATAATTGTGGCTTCCACCCAATCTAAGAAGGGGCCATTGGGGCAGTGGATCAGAGCATCACTCTAGTCAGTGGATACCTGGGAACCCATGACCTGCCCTCGGGGGCTGGCTATTGGCTGTGGACGGCTTTCTGTCCCAGTGGGGTCTTTTCTCACAAAAGCGTAGCCTTTGCTGGCTTCAGTGTTGCTTCCAAGCATGAGAGGGCCCAGGGCAAGCTGCCCCCCAAATTCAACCCCCTTCCCCTCCCTAGCTGCTCTCTTCCCTGCAGTGGGGGCTGGTGGAGCCTATTTTGGTGGTGCTATGAATCCATTCGAGGGTTCAGTTTGAACCAGCCAGACCTCTAAAGGAGCTATCGAGGGTGTTAGACCCAGTGCCTAGACTGCATTCAACACCTTGGATAGCTCCTTTAAAGTTCTGGCTAGTTCTGACTGAAACCCAGAATGAATTCACACTCTGAAGCTTATCAGGCACCAGCAGGAAAGGGTCCCTGTCACAACACAGGCCTCACACACCAGGCCTTGTCACACACAACCCTGCTCAAGCCAAGGGCCACCACTTGAACAACCTGAGGGTCAGGTAAAACACAACCTTTCCCTCATATTTATTTATTTATTGCATTTATATACCGCCCCATAGCCGAAGCTCTCTGGGCAGTTCACATGAGATAAAACATTTAAAAACAATATGCAAAAAAAATAATATTTTTATTTATTGCATTTCTATACCGCCCGATAGCCGAAGCTCTCTGGGCAGTTCACAAAAACTAAAACCATTCAAAGTATAAAACAAACAGTATAAAAACATGTTATAAAATACACATAAAAAGCTGATACATGATTAAAACATCTTTAAAACATCCTGAAAACATTCTAAAATTCCACTGGATAGGCCTGCCGGAATAGATCAGTCTTTATTGCTTTTTTAAATTCTAAAAGACTGTCAAGTTGACAAATCTCCTCCGGCAGGCCATTCCACAGTCTGGGAGCAGCAGAAGAGAAGGTCCTCTGGGTAACAGTTGTTAATCTAGTTTTCGAAGTAGATTCTTCCCAGAGGACCTGAGTGTGTGGGGCGGATTGTATGGGAGAAGGCGATCCCGCAGGTAACCTGGACCCAAACCATGTAGGGCTGTAAAGGGAATAACCAACACTTTGTACCCTATTTCTTCGATTCTAAGAAGCACTTTTTCCCCCATATAAACATCTCTAAAAATGGGGTGCATCTTAGAATCGCAGGTGTGTCTTAGGGTGTTTTTTTTTTTTTTTTCTGTTGGTGGTACCAAAATTAGTGTGCGTCTTACAATCGATGGCGTCTTACAATCAAAGAAATATGGTACTTTGCCCGGAAACTAATCAGCAGCCAGTGAAGAGATCTTAAAACCACAAAAGAAAAGAAAAGAAACCTCAAAAACATGCAACGTTACTCTTTGCATGGATCTTTCAGATGCTTTACCAAATCGTTTTTCCGATGGTAGCTTTTTCCACAGTGGGGACACTGAAAGGGCTTCTCCCCGGTGTGGACGCGCTGGTGTTTCATGAGCTCCCTCTCTGTCCGCAACTGCTTCCAGCACTTGAGGCACGTTGGCCGATCCTCCGTGTGGACTGCCTCGTGCCTCCGGCACCGCTGGTACTCCCAGTAGCTTTTCCCACAGTACCTGCACTTGAACGGCATCTCGGCCGTGTGGGTTTTCTGATGGGACTGGAGGCTGCTCTTGGTGGTGAACTTTCTCCCACACTCGACACAGGAAAAGGGCTTCTCACCCATGTGAGTCTGCATATATTTCAAGAGGGCTTTATTTTAGCAGAAGCTGCTCCTACACTCAGTACATTTATGGGGCTGTTCGCCAGCGTGGACCCTCTGGTGGAACGTTAGGGCTGACTTGTGCTAGAAACTCCTGTCACAGTCTCCACACTGGTAGAGCCATTCTTTCGAGTGAAATGTCAGCAAGTGGTACTTCAGGTGGTCGCTAGCGGTGTGGCGTTTCCCGCACTTCGCAGGCGAACGGTTTCTCCCCCATTTGAATGACCTGCCGTTGCTTCAAGCCCACCTGGGACTTGAATTCCTTCCCACATTCAACACACGGATAAGGGCTCAAGTGACACTTTTGGTGGTTCCAAAGGGCTTTCGTGGAAATGAAACGTTTCCCACACGTGTCGCACCTACATTATATGCCTTGAGATGCCAGGTGAAGACCTTTTTATTCTCCCAGCATTTTAACAGTCTATAAATAAATTTTAACTTGGTGTTTTAAATTTGTAATTTTGCATTGCTGCTGTTTGGATCTGGTTGAGCTTTTATATTGTATTTTATATGATGGCTTTGTACTGTTGTTTTATACTTTGAATGGTTTTAATTTTTGCGAACTGCCCAGAGAGCTCCGGCTATTGGGCGGTATAGAAATGTAATAAAGAAACAAACAAATAAGCTGCTTCTCTTCCCTGTGGAGTTTCTCATGTGGAATGAGGTATTGTTTCTGGCTGAACGCCTTCCCACATTTGGAACACGTGAAGGGCTTTTCCCCGGAGTGGGTGGTGGAGTGCATGCGGAAGTGAGAGGGTAAACACTAGAATCTGAAAAGGTTTTACTGTGGATGTAATAAGCTGAAGGTTATATGTAAGGTGTTTACTATAGTAACTGTGGAGGAGGTGATAAAGCCAAGCAGACATGTGGTTTGAGGTAACAACACAAAATAACATGTTTTTCTTTTTCATAGAATCATAGAATAGCAGAGTTGGAAGGGGCCTACAAGGCCATCAAGTCCAACCCCCTGCTCAATGCAGGAATCCACCCTAAAGCATCCCAGACAGATGGTTGTCCAGCTGCCTTTTGTTTAATAGGTCTTAGTTACTTCAAATTCAAGTGAACCTGCTTAATCTACTAGTTTTAATAATAACAGTGATCTTAAATCTCTTAAAATCTTATCTCCTTTCACTCTCCACACCACTGACCATCCTAACTGACATTCCCAACCAACTAACCAACACTCCCCAAGTTTTAGACTCCCCCATTTATACGCCTCCCCGCCCCCTTTCACAGCATCATCAGACACACCCACTCGGTCCAACGTTCTGCACTCACTAGACATACAAAGCCAGACATACCGACGGGAACAGAACTGTGGGGTCATGCCACAGTCCCCTTTTTCTTTCTTTTCTGAAATGTATTTTTGCAACGTGGGCAAGCGTGCTGCACAGTGAAGCACTGGCCCAAACTCCAGGTGCCGCCATCTTGATTTCCTCCAAAATGGCTCTGGTCCCATGGCCTTTGGGGAAACTAAGATGGTGGGTCATTGGAGCTTCAGTGCAGCATGTCCAGCTAACCTGTAATTTAAGAAACGAAAAGGAGTTGTTGCACAACCACCTTCAGCTCCAGTGGGCCTCAGCGTTTGCCCAATCCTGCTGGGTGCTGATGCCAAGACGTTTGCTCACAGCACTACCCATCATCTCCTACTCGGACATTTCACTCCCCCCTCTAAGCTGTGGAACCCAAATGTCCGCCCTGAACTGCACCCATAGCACTGCTGGTTCTGGCTGGGATTGAAAGGAGTTATAGTCCAAAACATCTGGAAGACACAAGGTTAAGGAAGGCTAATGTAGTGCATCACTGCAAATTAAGGGTGTCTCCTTGTAGCTTCAAATTTCAGTTATTAATAAAGGTTGGCCCTTCAGCCTTTTTGACTACATAGTTCTTCTCATGTAAATCAGATAATGCATTAATTGATTGTTAATAATAAACCACAGGGAAATGCTACTGGGCAGGTTGGCTGTTCCAAGTCATCTGGAGTGCACAGCACTGATGGGCTCAAACACGTGATGTCACTAACCCAAAAATAGTGACGTCACTTCCCTTCCCAGAGCAGTTCTGCAATGTTTTACAGCCTGCTTATTTTGAAAGGGGTAGGCATCTGTCAAATCCATGGTAAAGGCAAGCATTAACTGTGGCAAAGAAATGCCCCCCTCCTTCAATAAATGCAGGGACTCCCCAGAGCCAGAGCCAGAATTACTCATGCTTAGAATCGAACCACAGAAATCAATGGGCTGAATTAATTCCAGTTTACCTAAGGTTAGACTGGCAACAACTGGGTTAAAGCCGTAGAGAAAGCACAGCACACAGCTGTCCAAGGTGGCAAGAGCAGCAAGCGTGAGATGTAGAAAATTGTGAGAACTGTGAAAACTATTCAAGGAAATTAAGGCCGATGCCAAAAAATATATATGCCGGTGGGAATAGAGAATTAAGGCAGATGAGCAAGAAGGAAGCCAGATTGGATTAAAGGAGGAGACCAGGGTGCAAAAAAACTGAAAGTATTTATCTACATCGATGAATTCATTGGAGTCCAAAGTTTGGATAAATGCCACATGTATAACTAGGAATTCTTATACATCCTTTAATGACCCTTGTGCATGGGGAGTTCATAACGATCTGCACTGTACACACAAAACAGAACAGAACTAGAAAACTAGGAGGCACAGATGTAAACAGAGATTCGTCCATCTTCATTCACAGCTCATACGTTCTGCCCTTGATAACCAATCCACGTGCAACACCACCATGAATGTGCCATATTTATTCCCCTCAATCTATCACCATTCCATGGGCAAAACAACCGTGCACGGCTCGCAGTATCAACTGTTTAATAAGTTGCGTTGGAGAAGGAGGGAGAAAGGGAAGAAAGGGATGATAAACCTCCCGAGATCTTCAGAGCTTGAATAACTTTCCTGGGCACAATTAAATGGAACGGGAAGCTCAAATTTACCCTGCAGCAGAGATCCCAGTGGGGGCAAAGTATTCTGAACATGCAACACCTAAGTTTCCTTTCCCTCTCTCTTTCTCTGTTGCTCAGAGCTAGAAGGAAAAGACTGAATCATTTTGGGTTTTTTTAAAAAAGAAAAAGTGCCACACTGCTATCTGAACTTTAATGGCTTTGTTTCTCGTAGCTGCAGGCAGTGGTTCATATGCATTCCAAACAGCACTTTGAAAGCAAATGTACCATTTTGGAAACTATTCCACCTGAAAAACAATATCTTTCATCTCCTTTCCCTCTGCTTCCTCGCAGGGCCAAGAGATCTCATCAATCCAGGAGGGCTTTGTACATGCAAGCGAGATGACTGGGTGGAAAGAAGGCGGATCAATCACAGCCTCAACTCTGTTTGCCCTCTACGACAGACATCGCTGGAGACCCCGGGAAAAACTTGGGTTGAAAATGGCCCTGGGATGGAAAGCGATTCAGCAGGATGACGCGCGAAGATCTTTGGGCAACCTTCACAGGACTCCTTTCTCAAACTCTCCGTGCTACTTACGTAGGGCGTATCCCCAGTGTAAACGTATATGGGTTCACTGACAATTTAATTAGGGGTAGTTCCAAATTTTAGGGGGCCGTCTGCATACTGCCCTCTGGAAGGACCCGTCTAAGTTACTGGGCCACTAGCCATGGGCATGCCTGGCGGCGATATCGAGCAGCTGACACAGCCGCTTTTTAAAATTTGCCAAGATCCCTCCACCCAAGGTAGCAACACTCTGGAGCATTATGCAAAATTTTCAACAGTGGCTTGCTGACCCAAGGGGCTGCCTTCACGGTGTCAAGTTGGTGCCACTCTGCCACCAAACCCCTCAGTATCGCTGGTTCTCCAAGCCATGGAGAACATGACCCTTCCCAGAAATAAGGAGGGCCTGGCGTAAGGTGTGTGTGTAAGAGAGAAATAGCAGGGGAAAGTTTGGAAGATACAGAAAAAGAGAGAAAGCTACCAGTTGTCTGAACACTGAAACGTGAGGAGCTGCCTTCTACCGGGTCCGACCCATGGTCGAGCTAGCCCAGTAATGTCGACATGGACTGGCAGCAATGGCTCTCCAGGGTTTCAGGGTGGAATTTGCCCAGCCCTACCTGGAGATCAAGGAATCAAACCTGGGACCTTTTGCAAACCAAGCAGGTTCTCTACGACTAAGCTACGGGTCAGCTGAAGGTCCGTTCAATCCATCCTCCTGTATCTCACAACAGCCATTAAGGAAGCTGGCTAGGTGTGATGTTAATAGCCCTCCTCCGTGGTCAATAGCCTCCCTCTACTGCCCTTTCTCATTCTGCTTTCTGGACTCAGACCCTTATATGAAAAACAGAGATTGAACCAGCCTCTCCCATGCTGTTTTGCAGCAGATCTAAAGTCCAATTCCACAGGGTTCCTGGCAGAGGCCTCCGACAGAGATCAAAAATGGGGTTCTCGTCTGCACAGAGCTTACGCCGTCCACATGAGCCATGGTCCTCTTCAGAGGAAGACGAAAGATGTTGCCGGAATGTCGTGATGAGGGCAGGGTGGGAGAAGGGGCGGACAGTCAAATAGCCCGTCCTTCGAGGGGGGGCAAGACATCCGTTGCATAAGCATAATGGCTCCGTGGTGTTGCCCTAGCAACCGTAGCCTCCAAGACGAGGCAATCAAATTTGGGGAAGAATGAGATGAGAAATGACAGAGGGGAATGGGAAAACGGGACGCGGGCAGCACACACAGCCTGGCGCAAAACGGAGGCAGGCTGAGAGACATTATTCCGAGCAATTACACTAAACATCATTTTGTATTTGCCAGCTAATTACGGAATGCCACTTAGAGACCACAACTGTCCGTCCGCTTCAGCCAGCCCTTGCGCTCTGGGCTTCGTCAAGGCCTCGGGAATGACACTCTCGTTAACCTGGCTGTGTTTGATCTGTTGTTACATCTTCACTTGGCACAAGCCCAACCCGGACTTAGCCGGCCCTTTCTGAAACTCAACCATTCCTTCCACGGCTTAATACCCTGCCCTTTTTCTTCCTTGTGTTCAACGCATACAAAGAGGGAACTCAACGGTCTGGGAAAACCAAACCCTTCCAGCCTGAAAGCTCTTCCCTTAAAAATTTTTAAAGTGTGGGGAGATGGACGGGGTTACTCAATGATGTGATGCTAGGCACATGCTCAGGAACAGTCTTTCTTATCATTTCCCATGATCTAGCATTGGAAACTGGTTCCAAAGCTAAGCCCCAGCAAACCCCAATTAAGCCCTGCTGGGTTCACATTAAGCCATGCTTGTTTCTCTCTATGAGCATATAATAAGGTGACCATATGAAAAGGAGGACAGGACTCCTGTATCTTCGATGGTTGTATAGAAAAGGGAATTTCAGCAGGTGTCATTTGTAGTCATGCAGCACCTGGTGAATCATAAAATCAGAATAGTAGAGTTGGAAGGGGCCTATAAGGCTATGGAGTCCAACCCCCTGCTCAATGCAGGAATCCGCCTTTAAGCATACCTGACAGATGGCTGTCCAGCTGCCTCTTGAAGGCCTCTAGTGTGGGAGAGCCCACCACCTCCCTAGGTCATTCGTTCCATTGTTGCACTGCTCTAACAGTCAGGAGGTTTTTCCTGATGTCCAGGTGGAATCTGGCTTCCTGTAACTTGAGTCCATTAGTCAGTGTCCTGCTTGAGAAGTGATACTGGCCCTCCTCTGTGTGACAACTTTTCAATTATTTAAAGAGTGCTATCATGTCTCCCCTCAGCCTTCTCTTCTCCAGGCTAAACATGCCCAGTTTTGTAAGTCTTTCCTCATAAGGCTTTGTATCATAGAATAGCAGAGTTGGAAGGGGCCTCTAAGGCCATCGAGTCCAACCCCCTGCTCAATGCAGGAATCCACCCTAAAGCATCCCTGACAGATGGTTGTCCAGCTGCCTCTTGAAGGCCTCTAGTGTGGGAGAGCCCACAACCACCCTAGGTAACTGATTCCATTGTCGTATTGCTCGAACAGGAAGTTTTTCCTCATGTCCAGCCGGAATCTGGCTTCCTTTAACTTGAGCCTGTTATTCCATGTCCTACACTCTGGGAGGATCGAGAAGAGATCCTAGCCCTCCTCTGTGTGACAACCTTTTAAGTATTTGAAGAGTGCTATCATGTCTCCCCTCAATCTCCTCTTCTCCAGGGTTAAACCTGCCCAGTTCTTTCAGTCTCTCTTCATAGGGCTTTGTTTCCAGACCCCTGATCATCCTGGTTGCCCTCCTCTGAAAATGCTCCAGCTTGTCTGCGTCCTTCTTGAATTGTGGAGTCCAGAACTGGACCCAATCCTCTAGATGAGGCCTAACCAGGACCGAATAGAGAGGAACCAGTACCTCATGTGATTTGGAAGCTATACTTCTATTAATGCAGCCCATTAATGCAGCCCATCTGGTCTGAGGGCCAGAAACTGTGGAACACTTTGGATAAATCTCAAAGACACACCTGTTTATTCAGCCTTTCCCTGACTTAGGCCTTAGCTAGACCTAAGGTTTGTCCCAGAGTCATCCCGGGGTCGTCCCTGCCTGCTCCCAGGATCCCCTGTATGTCATTTACATGAACAGGGATGACCCCAGGACGATCCAGGGATAAACCTTAGGTCTAGCTAAGGCCTTACAATTGCACTGCTCTGTTTTACCTTTCTTGTAATGCTTTCAAAGTATGTATCATTTTATATTGTGTGGGTTGTTGTTTTTTACATTTGCCTTTTATATGGTCCCCTCCCATCTTTAATGTAAACCTCTTGGGGATTGTAGGATACCAATTGGTGTATGGGTAGTTTAAATGGATAAATAAGTGCGCAGGATTTTAAAAGTCAAGGAATACTTTGTCACTGGACATCGTATCCAATAACAGCTCTAAGCAGGGCTTCTTGGTGGTGGCACCCACCCTCTGGAACGCTTGTGTTTGGTCTGAGGGCCAGAATCTATGGAACGCTTTGGAAAAATCTCGAAGACACACCGGTTTATTCAGCCTTTCCCTGACTGCTTTCGGAACTTAACAGAACAAAAACCTAAGGCAATCTGGAATATAAAACCAAAGCCACTATTTTGAAAAAGTCAAAAGTGATGCCGCTGCCTTGTCAATTGCATGACCGAGAAACTGACAAGCCTCTAACTAAGCCAGCCGGATGGCTTGGAATGGGATGGGGTTTTAGGGTGCCACTATCTCTTTCCCTGATAGTGGGAGCCCTTTATCCCAGTGCTAATCCCTTTGCCTGCTGCAAGCTTATGAATCATTTCTTGCCCCACACCGGTCCTTTCTCCCAAATAAATCCCCTCCCTCCCATCACCCATAACTGAGCACGTCTCACGACAAATGAACCAGCCAGGAACGGAATTAATGCTGGCAGGTGTCTCCAGGTCCTGAGGTCAGGGGGACCAGGGGCCCTTGGACAAGTAGAGAGCGCCAGCACTGCAAGAAAGGGGAATGAAAGAAAGGGGAATATAGAGAAGTATCTACTTTTGCCAGCTGGAACACAGGGAGGTGATCTTAATTTGAATCACTTGCAGGCTTAGCAGCTGAGCAGAAGGAAATCATCGAAAAATCCATCTAATGCAGAAGTAATTCTAGTCATTAGGAGGCAGGATGGAGACCCACTGTCTGCAGTGTGGAACAAGTGCTATGGCCAGCGGAGGGGGTCGGCTGTGATTCGCTTCTTCGGCCTTTTCCTTATCCAAGGATTGCCTTGTCATTTGCAAAGCTTGCTGAAGGGAGAAACTGCACCGCACTCCTCTGTGACAATTCTATGAGTCGCAGGCCTCTTCTGTGTTGGATCTGGTCGCCTTAACCATTTACAGTGTATGCTAGTCTACCAGATGCCACGCTCATGCATCTCATAGATCTGACTATGGACTACTGCAACACGCCTTTGAAAAATTGTCCCAGAACTTCAACTGGTCCAGGGCCATTTACCGGCAGCACGTGACTCCCTTATTACAGCAGCTTCACTGGGTACCAGACTATTTTTAGCCAGAAGTCAAAATGCTGGCTATTTATTATTATTATATTTATTTATTTATATCCCGCCTTTTTCCCAATGCTGGGCCTCAAAGCAGCATTACAATGAATGAATGAATGAATGAATGAATGAATGAATGAATGAAATCTTTATTGCTGAAAGCGATAAGCCGTCACAATTCGACATAATAAAAACAAGTAAAAAGATAAGCTAAAATAAATAATATAGTAAGTTAAAAATAGATAATATAGAGTAAAATGAAACTAATGAACACAAATGGAATATAAAGATAAAAATCACATTAACATACATTAAGGACTCACAAGAGGGGAACTAGATCAGGACATATACCGGAACGAAACCTCCAGCCCTCCATTATGAAATTGGTTGGGAGTCTTGGTGCCTAGCTCTCAACTTACTTGCAGCTAAGGCGAATTTTGCAACCAGATTAGTAATACATACATTATTGCCACCCAGCAATATCAGATTTGCTCAAGGGAAGATCGGTCAGAAAGATAACAAAGAATGTAATCGAGAAATTTTTGTCTAGGGGATGTATATACAGAGCATCGCATTACAAATTTAAAACATACACATTAAAAAACTATAAAGATATACAAAAGTTAAAAGTATATACTACAAATGAGAAGGATCTTGGAGTTGTTGAAGATCACAAGCTGAATATGAGCCAACAGTGCGATATGGCTGCAAGAAAGGCAAATGCTATTTTGGGTTGCATTAATAGAAGTATAGCTTCCAAATCACGTGAGGTACTGGTTCCTCTCTATTCGGCCCTGGTTAGGCCTCATCTAGAGTATTGCGTCCAGTTCTGGGCTTCACAATTCAAGAAGGACGCAGACAAGTTGGAGCGTGTTCAGAGGAGGGTAACCAGGATGATCAGGGGTCTGGAAACAAAGCCCTATGAAGAGAGACTGAAAGAATTGGGCATGTTTAGCCTGGAGAAGAGACAATTGAGGGGAGACATGAGAGCATTCTTCAAAAACTTCAAAGGTTGTCACACAGAGGGCCAGGATCTCTTCTCGATCCTCCCAGAGTGCAGGACAGGGAAAAATGGGCTCAAGTTAAAGGAAGCCAGATTCCAGCTGGACATCAGGAAAAACTTCCTGACTGTTAGAGCAGTACGACAATGGAATTAGTTGCCTGGTGAGGTTGTGGGCTCTCCCACACTAGAGGCCTTCAAGAGGCAGCTCGACAACCATCTGTCAGGGATGCTTTAGGGTGGATTATACCTCCACTGAACACAGCAAGACTTACTTCCGGGTAAATACGCACAGGATTGCACTGCAGGGTTTGTTTCATCCCCTGGCAGCACTATGAATAATAATAAAAAATAATAATACTTCTTAAACTTACGCCCTGCTATCAAGTCAATACATAGGGAAATGGACAAATGTGGAGCAGAAAATGCCCTTTCCCCAATCCTTATTTGAAATCAGCAGGTTTTTCCCACCGCCATCCTCGCACACTTTCTCATCCTGGATTCCCGAAGCAGTCATTTAAAAATAGTCAAATCCATTTCGGGTGGCGTTTTTACAAAACAAACAAATCAATCACTCGATCCAGCCAGAGGCCTGGTGGGCCAGTCCTTTTAACCTCTCCTCCTGCTAACGATTGAGATGGGGGGAAGGAGATGGGGGAGGGCACTGTCAGGTTGTCTTTCCTTTACCTTTCTCTTTAAAACATCTGGAATGAAAAATCCCACAATTCGCTTTGCCAATAATACCATCCATTCATCGTCCCCAACAGAAAATCTAAGGTTCCCAAACTGTTTTATTACTTTCTTGTGGGTTTTTGTTTGCCTTCACCCATCGCATCTATTTAAATAAAAGCCGCGATGATCCTCTTTCATCTACGGTGTACGGGATGATGTTGCCGTTTCATTTGCGAGGGGCTAATTAATGGAATGAAGTGCCATTATGAATGAAGGCACCTGTGTGGTGCCCTCCATCCAGATCTCTTCATTAAGTCCTTCTTGGTTTTATAATTATGAGCTGCGTATGGCTCCCCACCCCCACCCTGCCAGTGCAGATTAATTAACCGCTTCCTGCATTTATCCCTCTCCATCTTCTAAAGGCACTCTAGGAGCGTCTCTGCATCAAGGGGAAATCGTGTTGCTTACCTGGGGTTTTGTCCTTCCTGCTTCTTTTGCATGATTGTTATGGGCTGCATTACACAGTTGGAGAGGGGAGAATGGAATAATTCCTCTCCATTCACTTCATTGAGACAGCACCATCTAGTGGTGGAAGATCCTGCTTTGTTTCCAGATATTACCACCTTAAAAGTAATTCTTTTCATAGCGGAATTTCCAAGGTAAAGCGCGGGAGACATTCGGGTTGTTGGCAACATCATATAATAGACCTGCAAACTTCCAATCACGAGTATGCAATAAATTGCTCATTTAGAAGAGCCTTAAGGCTGTAATCCTATACCCACACCTGGGAGAAAGCCCCAGTAAACTCAACCAAACCCAGCTTCTTGTTGACATGTGTAAATCTGCACTGCAAGAATGCAAAAGGGAGCAGTGGGGGCTGGTGGCTCTGATCTCAGTGGGGTGGTGAGTCCACTCTGGGTTTCAGTCAGAACTTTAAAGGAGCTCTCCAAAGTGGGCACCTTGGATTGTGAGAAATTTAGATGGCAGCTACAGCCTGTTCCGCTTAGGGCACTGCTGCAGAAGCCCACCTGGTTAGCCCACCAAGGCCTACCGACAGAAGCGGGGACCCACTCAAAGGCACATCAGCCGCGAATTCCTTCTCATGACTTCTTCTGATTGCTTCCTCTGACCTGGGGGCAAGATTCCTTCCTAACTCTATCTGGAATGACATATGATTGTATTTAACCACCCTTCCCCAACCAGGTGCTTTCCAGATGTTTTGGGTGACAATCCCAGCATTCCCATGCTGACTGGGGCTGATGCAGGTTGAAGTCCAAAACATCTGGAAGACACCTGCATTACACACAAGAACAACCCAATCACTCTCCAAAGCTAGGTTCATGCAGGTCCCTCCTGCTGCTGCTGCTGCTGCCTTCTCCTCTTCCTTCTTCTCCTCCTCTTCTTCTTCCTCTTCTTCTTTCTCCTCTTCCTCCTCCTCCTCTTCTTCCTCCTCCTCTTCTTCTTCTTCCTCCTCCTCTTCTTCCTCCTCTTCCTCCTCCTCCTCCTCCTTCTCTTTCTCTTCCTCCTCCTCCTCCTCAGTTGCTTCAACTGTGTCCTTTTACTCAGTCAAAGCTCTTAAACACACTCCACAGTCGAACCATCCGTCCTCCGTCTCTCCCCAGTGCCCCCCACTCGCCCACCCCACAATGTCTGCTAGTTCCCACTGGGTTGAAAAGCAATAAAAAGTCAGGAAGAAGCATGGCTTCCCCTCTCCTCTTTGTCATGTCGATGAATAGCAGCACACAACGCTCTGGATGCTATCGGTTCAAGCAATTTTGCTACCCAGCAATGTACATCTTGCAGCACTCTGTGACTTGCAACCTGGCCAGTGGGGGACGGGGTTGGGGGACCCTTTTCTGGAGGAGGGATCCAAGGTTCTTGTGTCGTGTTCTTTTTGTGTTTCTTTCATTTTTACATTCCAAAGAAATGTGTGCTTATAAGCTGCCAATGACAGTACAGTTGGGTTCAGACCTTCTGTTTCGGCTTGAGGCTTGTGGGGTTTTATTTTTATAGAAATAAATCTCTCAGAAACTGCAACTTGAAACCCAGATATCTGTGAATATCTCAGAGATCCTGTTTTGGTGTAGATACCAATAGTGTAAAAAGGTGGCCTTATTATTTTGACTTTTCAGTCTTGTTTGGATATTTCTCTGAATGTGACTTTAATATCTCTCTCTCTCTCTCTCTCTCTCTCTCTCTCTCTCTCTCTCTCTCTCTCTCTCTCTCTCATGCTTACCATTGGTTGCACTGACCAGGCTCTGTACATGAATGTGATGATCAAAAAGGTGTGTACGTGTATGTGTGTGTGTGTGTGTGTGTGTGTGTGTGTATACGCCTATTTTTAAAAAAATAGGTTACAAGATGTTGTGATATCCCACCTCTCTCATATATATATATATATATATATATATATATATATATATCACAACTTTGTGATATTCCACACACATACCTGAAACATGTCAGTCTGGAATGCTAATATCTCATCTCTGAAAAAGATGGCTGCAAAATTGTCAGAAATGTTCCCATTAAGAATCTACAATTTCCTATTGTTAAGCAAGCCCAAACCAATTCAATTTATAGGACAGCGCATTTCGCATTGCGTCACTTCTCCTCATGCTACAGCTTGGCTTTCCATGAACTGCTGATTTGCCTTCAAAGAGGGTGTGTGGGGTGGGGTGGGGTAAGGCCCAACACAGAAGCAGCCCACACAATGGGTTCTGCCCCATTGCTGGAGCTGCATACTAACTGCGTTCGGTTCTTCCACTACTGGAGGTTAGGTGGGTGGGGCTCCTCCGTGGTGGCCCCCTGGGTGTAGACATCTTCCTGTGATTATGACACATTCTTCTAAGGAAATGCTGTTTTGTGTGCTCGGTGCTTTAATGGAATACAACTGCACTGCTTATTTGGAAGCAACTGTCTTTGCTGCCAATTTTGGTCATTTAAACTGCTTTGAACTCGGCTCTAGAATCATAGAATCATAGAATAGCAGAGTTGGAAGGGGCCTACAAGGCCATCGAGTCCAACCCCCTGCTCAATGCAGGAATCCACCCTAAAGCATCCCCGACAGATGCTTGTCCAGCTGCCTCTTGAAGGCCTCTAGGGTGGGAGAGCCCACCACCTCCCTAGGTAACTGGTTCCATTGTCGCACTGCTCGAACAGTCAGGAAGTTTTTCCTGATGTCCAGCTGGAATCTGGCTACTGTGGTTTCAGTCCATTGTAAACTGTTTAGTACCTCTATGGCCACAAACTACGGTGGTACTAACCACAGCAGAGGCCGTGCGATATCTCCTACTCCCCTTCATTTCTGCCGCCGGCACCAGAAGCCACCACAACCAGGATGGTGGTGGCGACGGAGGCAGCAGGTAAGGAGACTGGTGGGGGCTGGGGGTGGGGCCAGCTTCGAAGCAGCCCGAACCTTCGGAGCCAATTGGCTTTGGTTTCGGGCCGCCTCGGACTTCACCCAAACCGCCTAGGATTCAGTTCAGAAGGGTCCGAATCACCCTGATCTGCTTTGGATTTGGGGTTCGGATCTGAGGCAGTGCACAGCAATAATATAAAATAAATAAAACTGCATAAAGAACATAATACACAATGTTAAAACATCCTAAAAACATTCT
This sequence comes from Elgaria multicarinata webbii, assembly GCF_023053635.1. NCBI lineage: Eukaryota > Metazoa > Chordata > Lepidosauria > Squamata > Anguidae > Elgaria > Elgaria multicarinata. The sequence goes on from NC_086189.1 coordinate 10,006,456, forward strand.
AAAAACACGCTAAAATTCCCCTGGATAGGCCTGCCAGAAGAGCTCAGTCTTGATAGCTTTCTTGAATGCTGCACTTCTTAAATGTTGCAATCAAGTTCATCAAGAAAGAAAATCTGCATTTTTGTGTGTGTGTGCAAGCTAGGAAACTGTGCATACAAAGGGCAGATATTAGCGGAAAGTGCACAGGCATTACATACTATGGGCGGGGATGCGTACATTTTTTAGAAGTGTGCACATAAATGTGTATAGCAGGAGAAACGTGCACGAAAACATGTATGCATTTTTGTGCGAGTTTTTTTAAAAAATAAATAAAGGCACAGTTTGGTGTGCAAACCGAACGGAACAAAATTAGCAGTGGAAATCCAAACGAACTGAATGGAAGCAAACTTATTTATTTATTATTGCATTTGTATCCTGGCCTTTTTTTCTTGCAAGGAACCCAAGGTGGCATACATAACCCTCCTCCTCTCCACTTTATCCTCACAACAACCCTGTGAGGTGGGTTGGGCTGAGAGACTGGGCCTGGCCCAAAGTCACCCAGTGGGTTTCCATGGCCGAGAGGGGACTAGAACCCGGATCTCCCAACTCCCAGTCTAACACTCTAACCACTACACCACACTGGCTCTCACATATTTGTCCACTTGACAGATTTCTCCACTTCCTGCTTACTGAGCAGGGTGTGAGCCGGAGTTTTTTCACTCAACTAAACCCGAGCACTCCAGCCCCTTCCTCCATCCTGACATCTTTGCTACTGAGAGGTTCTGACTTTGACACTGGGGCTTCCTCCTTTCCACCACCAGCCCCTTCACTCACACAGGGATGCTCAGTCAGAATAGAATCATAGAATAGTAGAGTTGGAAGGGGCCTATAAGGCCATCAAGTCCAACCCCCTGCTTAATGTAGGAATCCACCCTAAAGCATCCCTGACAGATGGTTGTCCATTTGCCTCTTGAAGGCCTCTAGTGTGGGAGAGCCCACAACCTCCCTAGGTAACTGGTTCCATTGTCGTACTGCTCTAACAGTCAGGAAGTTTTTCCTGATGTCCAGCCAGAATCTGGCTTCCTTTAACTTGAGCCCATTATTCCGTGTCCTGCACTCTGGGATGATCGAGAAGAGATCCTGGCCCTCCTCTGTGTGACAACTTTTCAAGTATTTGAAGAGTGTGATCATGTTTCCCTTAAATCATCCCATAAGGTCCTAACCCCCTTGCTCAATGCAGAAATCCACCTCAAAGTATCCCTGACAGATGGTTGTCCAGCTTCCTCTAGTAGTATGGGAGACCCCACAACCTCCGTAGGTCATTGATTCCATTGCCATACTGCTCTAACAGAGATCCTGGCCCTCCTCTGTCTGACAACCTTTTAAATATTTGAAGAGTGCTATCATGTCTCCCCTCAGCCTTCTCTTCTCCAAGCTATACCAATCTCCTTCCACAAGAGCTGAGCAGAGCAGATGCAAAGAGAAGAGGGTTGTGATTCCCTCCCCTTGGCCGCCGTGCTGGGATCTGGCAGGCATCCTAGGACACAGACAATAGCAGGCTGATTGTCTACAAGCTCTTCCTTTTACAGTGACTTCGTTGGAATCATTTTCTGTCGCTTGGCTCCAGGAGACGCAGCGCAGGTCTAGAGCAGGGCAACGGAGTGGGGGTGGGGGGTGGACAGAGGCCAGGTATGAACGCCCGCTGACAATTAATGGATTATTTACTGATTATATTCTTTAACCAACCAATAGTAGATGTTCTCAGCGCTGGTTACCAAAAGCTGAGCGAATAAAACAGAGCACAAAGCACAAAAAACCGCAATATGAAATATAGACATAAAACTCGAAAATCTGAACTCTAGAGGAAAACAAAAGGTAATGAAAGATATTGCAGTATTATTTTCATGGAGCCAGGTGAGCCTCCTTGGGATAGCATTCCATAAATTCCATAATAGCATTCCATAAATGGGGAGCCACAGATAAGAAGGTTTTGTCTCTTGTAGCCACCTATTTAACTCCTTTCTATTCAATTTGAGAAGAGGACTCATAAGTCATGAATTTAAGTGGATTAGGTGCTAACAGGCTGTCCATTACTATCAGGAACATTATGGTAACTCTTGATCCTCTAGCTCAAACAGTCTTCTGGAACAATAAAGACATGTAAGACTACATAAAAAGAGCCATCCTGGATCAGACCAAGGTCCCATTAATTATTATTATTAATTTATTTATATAGCACCATCAATGTACATGGTGCTGTACAGAGTAAAACAGTAAATAGCAAGACCCTGCCGCGTAGGCTTACATTCTAATAAAATCATAATAAAACAATAAGGAGGGGAAGAGAATGCAAACAGGCACAGGGTAGGGTAAACAGGCACTGGGTAGGGTAAAACTAACAGTATAAAGTCAGAACAAAATCAAGTTTTAAAAGCTTTAGGAAAAAGAAAAGTTTTTAGCTGAGCTTTAAAAGCTGTGGTTGAACTTGTAGTTCTCAAATGTTCTGGAAGAGCGTTCCTAAAGTCCTAAACGGCTTGGGGTCAGGTGATCTGAAGGGTTGTCTCCTCCCTTTTATACCTGCCTGGAGCCCAAAATCATCTCTAGAGGCCCTGCTCTGGGTGCCCCCGCCAAATAAAGTGAGGTGAGCAGCTACTAAGGAAAGGCCTTTTCGGTGGTGGCGCCTTGATTGTGGAATCCCAGAGAGGCTCACCTGGCATCTACACTGCGGTTGCTTTGGGACCTGTTTATTCTCCTAGGCATTTTAGTTCTTCAGGTTTTAGTGTTAAAAATTAGCTCAGCCTTGCATACTCACCCATCTAGTCCAGCATTCAGTTCACACAGTGGCCAACCAGCTCCCCTTGGGAAACCCACAAGCAAAACATGAGTACAACACCACCCTCCCGCCCATGTCCCCCATAGAGTTCAGGACATGGAATAACGGGCTCAAGTTAACAGGAAGCCGGATTCCAGCTGGACATCAGGAAAAACATCCTGACTGTTAGAGCAGTACGACAATGGAACCAATTCCCTAGGGAGGTGGTGGGCTCTCCCACACTGGAGGCCTTCAAGAGGCAGCTGGACAGCCATCTGTCAGGGATACTTTAGGGTGGATTCCTGCATTGAGCAGGGGGTTGGACTCGATGGCCTTATAGGCCCCTTCCAACTCTACTATTCTATGATTCTACACTTCTATGCTTCTAAACTGGTGTACAGAGGCCTCTTGCCTCTGATACTGGACGTAGCATAGAAGCATCAGGACTTGTAACCATTGACAGCCTTCTCCCCCAGGAATTTCTCCCATCCCCCTTTGAAAGCCATCCAAATGGGTGGCCGTAATTACATCTTGTGGTAGTGAATTCCAAAGTTTAACTCTGCACTTTGTGAAGAAGTCCTTCCTTTGATCTGTCCTGATCTCCCACCGATCACTTCGTAGGATGACCCCACTGGGTCCTAGTATTATGAGACAGGGAGAAAAATGTCTCCGTAGCCACATTCTTCACACCATGCATAATTTTGTATGCCCAACCTATTTTGTCAGCCACAGCTATAAACTGACACCACTGCCTCCCGTCTTCCTTCCCGGCTGCAGGGAGCTCATCCGAAGTCTCACAAGCAGCATTGGACAAACTCTTGTGTATCTTCTGCAGCCAGGAAAGCAGCGGCAGCCTCTTGCCTTGGGCAGCATGATAGGATAGGGCAGGCCAACCCCTTGGTTCAGCACCTTGGATAGCTCTGGGTGGTTGTGACAGAAACCTGGGCAGGATCTACACTACATTAAGAATCTACACTACACAGAATCATAGAATCGCAGAGTTGGAAGGGGCCTACAAGGCCATCAAGTCCAACCCCCTGCTCAATGCAGGAATCCACCCTAAAGCATCCCTGACAGATGGTTGTCCAGATGCCTCTTGAAGGCCTCTAGTGTGGGAGAGCCCCACAACCTCACCAGGCAACTGATTCCATTGTCGTACTGCTCTAACAGTCAGGAAGTTTTTCCTGATGTCCAGGAAAAACATTGAGCAGGGGGTTGGACTCGATGGCCTTGTAGGCCCCTTCCAACTCTGCTATTCTATGATTCTATGATTCAACTGCTTTAACACGGGTTATTATGGTTTTGACAACTGTTGAGGCCTGGGACACACTCCATATACAGTTTTCAAACTGCTTGAAAATACATTGAAGGGTATGAGGTCAACGGTACACCTAGAGGGGCCCACATTATACCAGTTTTAAAATCTCTTCACTGGCTGCCAATTAGTTTCCGGGCGAAGTATAAAGTGTTGCTTATCACCTTTAAAGCCCTGCATAGTTTGGGTCCAGGCTACCTGCGGGATCGCCTTCTCCTGTACAATCCGCCACACACACTCAGGTCCTCTGGGAAGAATTTACTCCAGCCAACAAAAACAACTATTACCCAGAAGACCTTTTCTTCTGCTGCTCCCAGACTGTGGAATGGCCTGCCGGAGGAGGTCCGTCAACTTAACAGTCTTTTAGCATTTAAGAAAGCTATAAAGTCTGATCTCTTCTGGCACGCCTATCCAGTGGAATTTTAGGATGCTTTTAGTATGTTTTTAAGGATGTTTTAACAATTACTATGCTTTTAATCAATATTTTATGTATTTTATACTTATTCTTGTTCCCCGCCTCGATCAGGATGGAGAGGCGGGTAAGAAATATTATTATTATTATTATTATTATTATTATTATTATTATTATTATTATTATTCCTGGGGGAGAAGGCTATCAGTGATGACAAGTGCTATATCCTGCTTTGTGTAGATCTGGCCCTGGAATGAATTCACACCCACCACCACCACCACTAAAATCGGACCTTCACCGAGCAGGTGATGTGGAAGATCCCTGGAATGCCGCTGCCAGTCAGAGCAGGCAATATGAGGCTAGAAGGACAAATAGTCTGCCTTGGTGTAAGGCAGTGTCTTACGTTCCTAACAAAGCCTTGGTCCTGCCTGTCAACAGGCCACCTCTGTATGCCGTCGCAAGGACTTAATTCGAGTGTATTGTGATTTTGGCAAATTCCCTGAAATAGAGGGAATCTACACATCGTACTGAAGGCGCATCCATGCGCCCCCAGTACGCCCTCAAAACGATGGTGTGTTCCTGCCTACTTGCAGCCCAGAAGAGACGGAGGAGGAGGAGGCTGGAGAATCCAGCCGCGTCCTTGCCACCGCTGCTGCCGCCTCCCCCTCCCCGCCGGCCTCCTGCTGCCGGGGTAAGAGCGACCCGGGTCGGAGAGCTCGGCGGAAGCGGAAGCCAAGCTCTCCGACCCGGTTCGCTCTTACCCCAGCAGCAGGAGGCCGGCGGGGAGGCGGCTGCGGTGGCAAGGACGCGGCCGGATTCCCCAGCCACCGCCTCCTCCTCCGTCTCTTCTGGGCTGCAGGTAGGCAGGAACACACCATCGTTTGGGGGGCGTACTGGGGGCACATGCATGCGCCTTCAGTACGATGTGTAGATTCCCATATAGCTTCAGTGTGCATTGTTGTGGAAGGCAGTGCTTCCGTTCTGTGTCGTTGTCATTGTTGTGGTGGCTGTTGGCTTCCTGACAGCCTTTCCTGGTAGCATTTATTGTTGGCACTGAATAAACGTTCAGCACAGCGGTGGAGGCAGCTCCGTTTTCCACCAGCGATCTCGAAGCTGCGGCATGACGTTGGATCCATCCAGAAACCCACAGCTCTGGGCTGCACCTGGGTGACTTTTAACATGACCCCCTTCCAGATGGCAGCTGACGGTCTCCACAGCTCAACGGAGTTCTCTCCCCCTTTCGCGGCTTTGTCTCCGGCGGCCATGTGGCTCCCAACCCTATGAAATATTTATGAGCCCTGTGGCTTTTCGCCATTTTTTGTCACGAGCCGTTTTTTTTTTTAAACCCAAACAAACAAAAATGACTCCTTTTCCTTCCACAGAAGGGAAAGTTGCGTAATGTAAGAGCCCCGCCAAAGACGGGCTTGCTAGATCAGCTGTTCCAGGGGATGGAGCTACATTAAATTCGGCATTGACACAGCACTTTCGGCGTGTTCAGGATGCTTCATTTCACCTACGTTTTTTATTTTTATTTTATTTTTTTTGCTACTGCTGCTGTTATTCTTGCTGCCTTTAGTAATCTTCAAAGGCAAACATCCCAGGGAAAGGGACGAGGAAATATTTTCGTTCCTTTTGAGAATTTATATGCTACCTTTCAGTTTGTGAAACTCCCAAAGAGGCTAACAAAAAAGGGAAAACTTTTTATTATTATTATTATTATGTCAAAGTATTGCCCGGGTAGGTTAATGTGCTGCTATCAGTCCTTCTAATAGAAAATTCAGCTGGTGGCTGCTGACAGGGCTGCAGCCAAAATACAGCCACTGAGAAACTAAAGGACAGTATGAAGAGAAGTAGAGGAAGCCCAAGGCTCACAAAAGTTTAAAAGAAGATTTAGGAGGGAGGGGGGAACCTTAACAGGGCAAAAATACCCTCAAAATAATGTTGTATTCCATCAATCCACTAAGCGGGATTGACGGAATACAAAATGGAAAATCAGTGAAGGCAAAATGGAATGGAGTATACTGAAAGGGCGTGGCTGACTGGCTGGCTGGAATCCTGAACAGGAACACTCCACACTGCAACATTTTGTTGCAGTTCTCACTTGTTTTTATTTAACATAGACAGTTGAAGCATAGACAACCCTGCAGAGACAGGAATTTCCCCCTCCAGAAGAATAGACAACTCAGCATTTGTTTGCAGAACAGCATCTGATTTCTCTTCTAAGCTGTGGGGTGGAGCTTTAAAGTACAAATTTGCTGGGAACAAAAGGCACGGAGAAGGCTTTCTGTGCAGTGTCTCACTGCGACTTTCAGGCAGGCTTTCGAAAAACATGAGGAAATTAATCCAGAGATTGCCACATCCACTGGGGAGCTGACAAAACCCAACAGGGTTTCTTCCTGCAATGGCAGGCAGTTTCAGGTGTGTGTTATATCCGGGCCTTATGAGGAATTATTTGGTTCGCAGGTTATTATTATTATTATTATTATTATTATTATTATTATTTATATAGCACCATCAAGGTACATGGTGCTGTACAGAGTAAAACAGTAAAACAGTAAATAGCAAGACCCTGCCGCTTAGGCTTACATTCTAATTAAATCCTGGTAAAACAATAAGGAGGGGAAGAGAATGCAAACAGGCACAGGGTAGAGTAAAACTAACAGTATAAAGTCCAAACAACATCAAGTTTTAAAAGCTTTAGGAAAGAGAAAGGTTTTTAGCTGAGCTTTAAAAGCTGCGATTGAACTTGTAGATCTCAAATGTTCTGGAAGAGTGTTCCAGGCATAAGGGGCAGCAGAAGAAAATGGACGAAGCCGAGCAAGGGAAGTAGAGGCCCTTGGGCAGGCGAGAAACATGGCATCAGAGGAGCGAAGAGCACGAGCGGGGCAATAGTGTGAGATGAGAGAGGAGAGATAGGAAGGAGCTAGACAGTGAAAAGCTTTGAAGGTCAACAGGAGAAGTTTATATTGGATTCTGAAGTGAATTGGAAGCCAGTGAAGAGATTTCAGAAGTGGAGTAACATGGTCAGAGTGGCGAGCCAAGAAGATGATCTTAGCAGCAGAGCGGTGGACAGAAACCAGCGGACTGATGGAAGAGGAAGGAAGGCCAGAGAGAAGAAGGTTGCAGTAGTCCACCCGAGAAATAACCAGTGCATGAACAAGCGTCTTGGCAGAAGAGACAGACAAAAATTATTCCGATGGAATAGTTCTTTCATAGAGATATCATCAAAGCTTGCAGTTCCGGGCTTGGAAATACCCCTCTTGGCGGCTCGAATGCTCTCTTCATATATGAGGTGAGCATTATTATAACACCCAGAATTCTTCCCTCTCCCACACAGCCAGACGCACACACACACACCTCCATGTCAGGGTTCTACCTATGACCTGGACCCCTTGAGCAGTTCCTTAAGGATTTCCGCCACCTTCCTTCTTTTGCCTTCACCTTCTCTGTAATACAAGGTTTAGACATGGGGTGTTTGCATACCTGACACTCAAGGTTTAACACAACAGTTTACTAGTATATTAAAACAACCAAATTACAAATATAGGTATTTAGTCAATAGAACTGAGTGGTACAACAGCATTAAAAGAAAATAAAAGTTGCAAAATGCAAGTCCTTTACCCTAGCTGCATTTAGGCTTCTCCAGCTGCTGATTCCTCATGCTCTCATTGTTTCCTGCTCTCTCCTCCCTGGCTCTCTCAATCTTTTTATATCCTCTTCCCCCGAAACAGAAAGAACTGTTTCAGTCTTGAAGAAATGAAATTTAACCAGGGAAATGAATCTTGGCCAGAGAATCATAGAATCATAGAACAGCAGAGTTGGAAGGGACCTACAAGGCCATCGAGTCCAACCCCCTGCTCAATGCAGGAATCCACCCTAAAGCATCCCTGACAGATGGCTGTCCAGCTGCCTCTTGAAGGCCTCTAGGGTGGGAGAGCCCACCACCTTCCTAGGTCATTGGTTCCATTGTCATACTGCTCTAACAGTCAGGAAGTTTTTCCTGATGTCCAGCTGGAATCTGGCTTCCTTTAACTTGAGCCTGTTATTCCATGTCCTGCACTCTGGGAGGATCGAGAAGAGATCCTGGCCCTCCTCTGTGTGACAACCTTTCAAGTATTTGAAGAGTGCTATCATGTCTCCCCTCAATCTTCTCTTCTCCAGGCTAAACCTGCCCAGTTCTTTCCGTCTCTCTTATAGGGCTTTGTTTCCAGACCCCTGATCATCCTGGTTGCCCTCCTCTGGACACGCTCCAGTTTGTCTGCGTCCTTCTTGAATTGTGGAGCCCAGAACTAGACGCAATACTCTAGATGAGGCCTAACCAGGGCCGAATAGAGAGGAACCAGTACCTCACATGATTTGGAAGCTATACTTCTATTAATGCAGCCCAAAATAGCATTTGACTACTCTTCTCAGGGATTCCCCGTCCCAGGCCCCTAAGCCTGGCTTTTTTGTCTGGCTTCTGTAGGCCTCCAACCTTCAAACTCCAAAACTACTCTCACCCACTGACCTGGCTGTTACATTGATCCTGAATCCATTTTCCCCCTCCCCCTCCCACCAAGGGGCTGCCATGTTCCTCCTAAAGCCCACAGTTTCACTTAACCTTGGTGGCATCAGATAATCCCTATGCCAAGGATGGAATATGAGGTTTCCAGGGGTCATCTGGGTACTGGAGCTGCTGCCCCCCCACCCCACCCTCTTCCTGGCTTCCACCAACCAATCGCCAGTTGCCTTCCACCAGGACCGCCCCCCAGATTGACCACGAAATGAAGTCAGACAGCAGAAGAGTTGGCAAGGTCAGCTACTTTCACCCCATCCCCATCCACCCCAAAAAATGCCAACTTTGATTTTTAAAAACAGATGTTTCCTGGAAAAAATAAGAAGCACAAAATTTGAAACTGCTAAATTTATTTATTTATTAATTTTTTTATTAGTTTTCCACATTAATTAGACATACAACATTACAATAAAGAAAACATCAAACAACTACTACATACATGTTGAATAAATGTTGAATACATATGTATTGAGTAAATATTAACTATAAAATATCATACCATAACATAATCATTCTTAACATAAAAGTGCACCCTCCACCTCGGGATCTATTCCTGATTCCAAAAACTTATCGTTTCTTCTGCTGGCGGTTTCCCACTTCCCTTAGTAAACACAAATATTAGGAACTGTTTCCAGATTCCTTCAAACTCATTTATTTTAGTTATACCTTTTCTCCACTTAATATTACAAGTCAGTTTATCATTAATAGCTATATCCCATACTTCTTTATACCATTCTTCAATAAGGTATTCCCCTTGAATCTTCCAGTTCCTAGCTACCATCAATCGTGCTGCAGTCAGCAAACTCGATATCAACTCTTTAGTTTCTTTTCCACATTTTATATTTTCAAATAGTGACAGTAATGCAATGCTAAATTTATTTTAAAGTGCAAGAAATACGTCATGCCAATTATAGCAAACAAATTGGAAAGGCATGTCTATGGGTCTAAAATGCATTATTTAATAGGAATATCACCTCCAAATCATCCCCCCCAACTCACACGCGTGCGCACACACACACTCAGCATCACTCACTCCAAACAAACACACGCATGAACACATGCATTCACTCAAAGACCCCATGCATGCACCCTGTGAAGGACTGGGAAAGTTATAAAATGTATTAGGTCCTAAAATATAGTTGTTCCCGAAGTAATTTGTGTTTTTTTTCCAGGTATTAAACCTTGTTTTCCTGTTGGGCAGTATACCATAGTGGTGATAGATAGAGGAAAGATTAATTTGATATGTTTATGGGGGAAACCGGCGCCAGGACCCAGCTTTTGGTATGTGGGAAAGTGGGAGTTAAACTTGCTGAGGTCAGGCTGAGGCTTTACACCTGGAGGTTATCTCCTGCCTAGGCTAATTGGGCTTTGTGTGAGAAGAAAGAACTGACTCCCTTATTAGGAGACAAACAGATAAAAGCTGATAGGATTAAGCTGGGGGTTCGTCTTTAGCCCCGAGGCTATGGATGTCTACGGTTGCCCGGTTAGGGGACTGGGAGAGCGTTAGGAAGCCGTACTTTGGCTGTGAGCTGGTTTCTCTAAAGGCAAGTTGGTCGGTTTGACCAGGGAAAGGGGAAATTTAATGGACTGACTGTCGGTTCTTGTATGAATGGATTTATGGGTGGTTTTGCCTGACTTGTATTTGTTTTATCCATTCCCTACCCCCATTCCCTCTTATGTTCTGTTCTATGTACTTGTTTATATCTGTTACTGACCAAGTGCCTATCTAATAGCTGTCTTTTTAAAAATAAACCTTTTTATTTTGGTTACTTCGGGTGTTGGTGTGTTTTATTCCAAGGAAGTACTGGTTCTTTGGGTGGGGGCAAGCGGAGAAGAGACCCTGAGGAAGGACTGATTAACTCAGACTTCCATCACATGGTGGCAAGCTGTGGGATAAAAGAGCCAGTATTTTTTGGAATAAAAGTGGTGTGTGTGTGGGGGAATAGGAAATTTTGGAAAACCAGACGCAGTTAAAGTTGGCTAAAAAGCAGGCTGCCATGAGTGAGCCTGGGAATATAGGGAGGCTTGTTCCGGCTGTGAGTTTAAGCGCACCAGAAGGCTTGCTGGTGACGCTGGTGGACACGGCAGGGAGCCCGCCGTCGTCGGTGCTGCCGTCCGAGGCCGGGGAAGAGGCTGGTGCGGCGGGGCAAGGGTTGAGGCGAGCGGAGGCTGCCGACCTGAATATGGAGCAGAGCCTCTTGGACACGGATAGCGGAAGCGACCTGGAGGAGTCGCGGAGGGCCGCGGAATATCGCCGCCGGTAACGGAGGAAACAACGACGGCAGGAGGAGTTCCAGCACCAACAAATGGTGGCTATGCAGTTGCAAATGAGGGCATTGCAGCTCCAGTTGGAGGAAAGTGAGAGGAGCCGGGGTGCCGTGGCGGTTAATCGAAAGCTGTTCCCCACTTTCCAATCCGGGCAAGATATGTTTGCTTTCTTTTCCTTGTTCGAGACGGCGTGTGATGATCAGAGGGTGCCGCTGACGCAACGGATGGCGGTGTTGCGGGCCCAAGTGAGTGGGGAACTGGCGGACGTGATGGGCACCATCCCGAAGCAGGACGCTCAGGACTATGAGAAGTTTAAGGAAACTGTCCGCCAACGTTTTGCCCTCTCGGCGGAGAGCTGCCGCCAGAAATATCGAGCTATTAGATTGGAGTCGAAAGAGACTTGTGTTTCACTGGCGGATCGGATTACAAGAGCGATGGAACAATGGGCGGCGGCTGCGAAGTTTGTTCCTCTCGCTCCTATGGCGGAGGTACTGAACATGGAACAATTTTATGCCGCCCTTCCAGAAGATCTGGCTGCGCTGGTGAGTGATCATCGTCCCACTACTTTACGGGATGCTGCCCTGCTAGCGGATCAGATGGGGGTGTATCGGCGAAAGGAGGCGGGTCGAGCCAGTCTGCCCAAGCGAGGGGGAAGCGGAGCCGTGCCAGCGGCGCCAGCGGCGAGTGGAGGGAAGAGTAGAGCTGCTAATCCGGGTTGGCCGCCCCGGGGCGAGCGGCGAGAAAGGGTGGACCCCTCGCGAGCGACATCTACTCCTATCACGTCGGGGTGCTTCTACTGTAAAGAAGAAGGTCACCTGAAGAAGGACTGCCCCAAGCTAGCAGCCAGGAAGCTTAGAGAACACCCGGCTGCGTCTAAGATGGGCAGAGTTTACGCTTCCCCAGATGAAGGAGGAAATGACGGATCCGATTGGGAAGCCGAGCAAGGGAAGGAGGCGGCTGGACCTCCCCACCCGAGGATGGGGCGACCCGGTTCAGATGCGGCGACGATGGCCTTGATCCAGCCCGGGCAAGGGAATGAAGCAGCGAGGGCTCTGGTCCAGCCCGGACAAATAGAGTGGAGTCAGTTACACTTCTGTAGGTCCATTAAAATTAATGGGACTACGCGGAGGGGTTGGCGTGATACTGGCGCATCCCTGTCTGCTATTGACCAAAAATATGTTCGACCGGATCAGATGCTCTCGGGGCAGAAGTACACCGTCATTCCCTATAGTTCCCCCCCAGTTGCTCTACCTCTAGCTAAAATTCCTGTGGAGTACGAAGGGTGGAAAGGGGAGATGACTTTTTTAGTGCACAGGAATTCCCCGTGGCCTGTTATGTTAGGGAACGATTTGGCTTATTTGGCGGCTGAGGTGGGGGTAGCAACCTGGAGCCAGATGCAACCCCAGCCTTTGGAGCAGAAAGGACAGGAAACCCCTGAGGGCCCAGAGATCCAGCAGGCGCAGGAGGAGGAAGGGGCAGGATTGATTAGTGTGGCAGATATGGATATAGCTGCCTCCTTCTCCAACAAACCCGAGCCCCTCCGACAGCCAACGACAGACACGAAGTGTCAAGAGAAGGCTGGACAGAGAATGTGCCCGGCTCTTTCGTTGGAAAGAGGGCCTGGATTTGTTTTCCAGCTATTGCAAGGGACGAAGGACTTGGGCGGTGTGGAGCATGTTTTTTCTGTCCCTTACCATCATCAAACTGATGGGTCGGTGGAGAGGTTCAATCCGATTTTGGGGAAGATGGTGAGGGCGTCTACTATAGAACATCTTACGGATTGGGACCAAAGACTCCTGATGCTAATTTTTGCATACAACAATGTGATCCCGGGGAGTGTTGGGTTTGTCCTGAATGAGTTAATGTTCGGGAGGCGGGTACGGAGCCCTCTTACCCTCCTATGGGAGGAATGGGAGGGGAAGGTGGAAGGCAGCCCTTGGTTGGTGGTGGGTTTTATGCAACAGCTTCAGAGCCTACTGCAAACTATTCGGGAGGTGGCACGGAAGAACTTGGAGGGTGCCCAACAGAACCAGAAAGCGTGGTGTGATCGGGCTGCCCGAACCCGTACCTCCCAGCCCGGTGACCAGGTTTTAGTTCTCAAGCCCATGAAATCGGACCAACTGTCGGTGGAAGGGGAAGGTCCTTTAATGATCAAACCGCAGGGGGAAGATGTGAATTATTTGTTGGCTTGCCCGAGAACAACTCGACAACCTCAAGAGTTTCATGTAAATATGTTAAAGTTGTATGTTGACCAACAAGATTTTGTATTTGGCTTAAAGGGGGAGGTAGAGAGACCTGGGGATTTGTTAGAAGAAGATCCGAGGCTTGAAGAAGTGAAATGTGTGGTCTTATTCCCCTCTTTTTCAGCTGCACAGCAAACGGGGCTGAGGCAGGTGTTGGGGGAATCTCGGGTTCTGTTTTCAAACCGCCCAGGGCGGACTTCTTTGGCCAAGCATCTGATTTATATGGGGGATCATCCCCCCATCCGGTTCCTGCCCTACCGGGCGGCAAGACTGCATGCTCTCGACCTAGAAAAGGAGCTGCAAGAGATAGACTACAGAAAGATCAATCAGCTAATGCAGTTGGATCCCTATCCCATGCCCCGAACGGATGAAGGGGCAAGGAAAAAATCGGTCGTTGTGACTCACCAGAGGTTGTTTGAATTTACAGTTTTGCCTTTTAGGGTAACGAACATCAAACCCTTAGAGGCTAAGATTCAACCGATTCAGGATTGGCCCATTCCCCGGACTAAGAAACAAGTTCAGTCCCTTTTGAGGTTTGCGGGGTACTACCGTAAGTGTGTGCCCCAGTTTAGTGCTGTAGCTACCCCTCTTACTGATTGGTGTCCGAAATGGAGACCCGTACAAGTACGGTGGACTCCTGTTCGGCAGCAGGTTTTTGATCTGTTAAAAGAGAAGCCGATGTCTGCGCCTATTTTGCTGGCCCCTGATTTCCATCCGGTGCTAGTGTTGCAGACTGATGCCTCAGACACCGGGATTGGGGCTGTGCTGTTGCAGGAGGGGTTAGATCAGCAGTTGCACCCCGTGGTGTATTTGAGAAAAGAGCTGTTACCTAAGGGAAAGAGAGTCTGGTTAAGTGAATTTCCTTTCTTTTTTCTTTTTTTTTTTTTTTTGAGATAGAGATCTTGAGGGATTCACCCTCAAGTCTCATCTTTCAAAGGAGGGCGTGTGAAGGACTGGGAAAGTTATAAAATGTATTAGGTCCTAAAATATAGTTGTTCCCGAAGTAATTTGTGTTTTTTTTCCAGGTATTAAACCTTGTTTTCCTGTTGGGCAGTATACCATAGTGGTGATAGATAGAGGAAAGATTAATTTGATATGTTTATGGGGGAAACCGGCGCCAGGACCCAGCTTTTGGTATGTGGGAAAGTGGGAGTTAAACTTGCTGAGGTCAGGCTGAGGCTTTACACCTGGAGGTTATCTCCTGCCTAGGCTAATTGGGCTTTGTGTGAGAAGAAAGAACTGACTCCCTTATTAGGAGACAAACAGATAAAAGCTGATAGGATTAAGCTGGGGGTTCGTCTTTAGCCCCGAGGCTATGGATGTCTACGGTTGCCCGGTTAGGGGACTGGGAGAGCGTTAGGAAGCCGTACTTTGGCTGTGAGCTGGTTTCTCTAAAGGCAAGTTGGTCGGTTTGACCAGGAAAAGGGGAAATTTAATGGACTGACTGTCGGTTCTTGTATGAATGGATTTATGGGTGGTTTTGCCTGACTTGTATTTGTTTTATCCATTCCCTAACCCCATTCCCTTTTATGTTCTGTTCTATGTACTTGTTTATATCTGTTACTGACCAAGTGCCTATCTAATAGCTGTCTTTTTAAAAATAAACCTTTTTATTTTGGTTACTTCGGGTGTTGGTGTGTTTTATTCCAAGGAAGTACTGGTTCTTTGGGTGGGGGCAAGCGGAGAAGAGACCCTGAGGAAGGACTGATTAACTCAGACTTCCATCACACACCCCATTTACCCATACATCTCTCTCTCTCTCTCTCTCTCTCTCTCTCTCTCTCTCTCTCTCTCTCTCTCCTCCGGGCGCGTTCCGGAAGTCCGAACGGGGAGCCGCCCCACCCCCACCCCAGCATCCCTGGCTTCACTTCAGCTGGACAGGCACGGGGCGCCATCTCGCCCGCCCAGGCCCAGCTGAATCCTTGGGCCAGGCCGGCTCACAGCCAACGCGTGTGAGTGCTGCGCTGTGCCCAGCGCCCCTCTTAGCTTGGCGCTCTAGGCGGCCGCCTGAGTGGCCTCTATGGTAGCACCGGCCCTGAGTTGGGGTGACCTTGCTCCCAGTGAAAAAGTCAGGGTAAGCCCCTGAGTTTTTTTTTAATGCACAGCTTCGTGGAAAAGCCCCATTTTGGGTGCAAATATGTGGCTGCATCATATAACTGACACAGCGCAGATTTGCAGCCACCGCGGGGCTTTGAGCATGAACAGAAAGGCCCCAAATCTAACTCTCCCATTGATGCAAGTAGGTTTAACAGTGCTTCATTTTGGCTGGATTGTGCCAAAATATGCCCAAAGCTACAACAATAACCCACACCCTCCCTAATGTAACATCTAAAGCCAAGGCCGCACATGGCTAAGCAGCTCTGTTAGGAGACAGCAATTAGTAGACAACAATTCTCTTAGTAGACGGTGGCCATAATCGGAACCCGGGTCACCATCTGAAGGTCAATCCATGGACCATACAGCATTTTTGCAGCTGGTGTGGAGAGGCAGTTTATAGGCTTCCGAACTCCGGCCATAACTCTACCAGTACCTCGGCTCCATATCCCAAACACTCCGTTAAATGTTATGGGGCGCTCCCATCTCAAAACAGGTGTAATCACCAGGTTGAGAAGTGTGCGTGCTTTCCCAAAAGTTGCCAACAGAGGGCATTGGCATCTAGCTGAGCTGCGTCTCAGTTGCACACAGAAGTGGATTTTGTTTTGTTTTATTAATGCTCATGGTGATAAAAAGACAGGCCCTCATATTTTAACCTTTCCACATCCATTTGCAGGGATCTGCTTCCATGTTTTCCCTTCAGCCTGCAGTTCTAGTGGGAATTATTTTCTCTTGGGGAGAGTTTAGCCAGGAGGAAGACGAAGAGGGGAGCTGGCCAAGAAAGGACTTTGATAAAGAGAAAGAGAAAGAGAGAGAGAGAGAGGGAGAGAGGGAGGGAGAGAGGGAGGGAGAGATGAGCTCAAAGACAAAGTACAATCTCTGATCTATGCTGTTGTCAACAAAATCAGAAGTGCCAACAAGCCAGGCCACAAAAGTGCAAAGGGAAGGAGCGGCTTTCAAGAATGTCTGTCTGTTCATCTGTGTCTCTTAGATCCTCAGTGTTACTGAAAGGTATTGTTTCCAGGCGTTTAATCATACTGGTGTGTTTCTGGTAGGCTGTCAGAAAAGAGGGGGAATTTCTGACAGTCTATACTATAGATTCTCTCCAGGTCTGGCCTTCTCATGTGGCAGGGAGAATCCCTCGCCTCAGGCGGCGGAGTGAGAGGAGCAGCAAACTGCATGCTCACCACCACCACCACTGCATGCCTCCAGTCTGCCCACCCGAGTTCTGCCAACACTCCCACCCCCTCCCTACCCCATTGCCCCCACTGCCACCTCCCTAGGTAACTGATTCCATTGTCATACTGCTCTAACAGTCAGGATGTTTTTCCTGATGTCCAGCTGGAATCTGGCTTCTTTTAACTTGAGCCTGTTATTCTGTGTCCCACACTCTGGGAGGATCAAGAAGAGATCCTGGCCCTCCTCTGTGTGACAACCATTTAAGTATTTGAAGAGTGCTATCATGTCTCCCCTCAGTCTTCTCTTCTCCAGGCTAAACATGCCCAGTTCTTTCAGTCTCTCTTCATAGGGCTTTGTTTCCAGACCCCTGATCATCCTGGTTGCCCTCCTCTGAACATGCATGAAGGGCAACCGTGAAGGTTGCCCTTCACGGACCAGCCCACGCCAGAGCTTTCTGATGGCCGTCGCCACCCCTAGCTCCCCCAAGGTCAAGTCCATCACCTCCAGAATATTATCCCTCCATCTTGCCCTTGGTCGGCCCCTCTTCCTTTTGCCTTCCACTTTCCCTAGCATCAGCCTCTTCTCCAGGGTATCCTGTCTTCTCATTATGTGGCCAAAATACTTCAGTTTTGCCTTTAATACCATTCCCTCAAGTGAGCAGTCTGGCTTGATTTCCTGGAGCATGGACTGGTTTGATCTTCTTGCAGTCCAAGGCACTCTCAGGATTTTCCTCCAACACCACAGTTCAAAACCATCTATCCAGCAGAGGCATGTGTAAGATAGTGGGCGCACACCACACCAAAAAGTCACCTACGCAGTGGGAACAGTCCTCTGGTGGGAAGGGTTGCTAAAGACCCTGCCAAGCACGGCATCAGACCTGTTGGATGACACAGTCCAGGCTTGCGACAATGTTGAGAACTGACTTGTTAACTACGGCTGCCGTTTTAGCGGAGCCTGCATTACTCAATAGGCCTGTTCTATTTTAGCAAATGAATATGTATTTAGGACACACGGTACTTGCAGAAGTAGCATCCTAGGGAGAATTCCTCGCAAGCGCATTCATGCACCTTTGGGTGGGCCAATCTCCTGAAGGAGGAGCAGCAATCTATAATAAGCAAGGGAGGGAGAGAATACTTCCTCCCCACCCGCTCCAGAACTACTTTCCTAAGAATCCAATGCTATTGTTAGCAATCTAAATCAAGGCTGGTCGGACTGTGTTGTGATGGCACTATTTTGCCTTATTCACCGTGGTTAAAGCCATGGTTTAAGGTGTCTTCTGAACAGGGCCAATATTGACCTAGGACCCATGTGCACAACAGCTCCATGTGTTCAAAAGGTAAAGCTCCAGACACAGCAGCTGAAGTCCTGAAATGCCAGGAACAACTGGCAGATTCCACGAGAATACAGTTCCATATGGACCAAGAGCTTCGACGTCTTTTCGGGAAGACACGTCACTCTAACTAAAGACCACATGCCATGTGGCAAAGTAGGAATTGCATTTTCAGCGGCATTAATTGGGATGGATAGGACAGGCCACCATCCTCTTAATGAAAACCAGCCATGGGAGAGCCTGATCAGAATGGTGGGTATATGTCCTAGATTAAAGAGGACAGTCCTCTTTTTAAAGGGGTGTTCAAATCCAGTTAAAGAGAGAGCAGGGGGCTTGGATTTGTAGGGTGACCATATGGAAAGGAGGACATGGTCTCCTGTATCTTTAACAGTTGTATTGAAAGGGGAAATTCAGCAGGTGTCATTTGTATGCATGCAGCCCCTGCTGAAATCCCCTCTTCATCACAGCAGTAAAAGCTGAGCCCTGCCCTATTTTTTATCTGGTCACACTAGTATAGCTCCTGCAGTTTCAACTGCTGTGGTGAAGAGGGAATTTCACCAGGTGCAGCATGCATACAAAGGACACCTGCTGAATTTCCCCTTTCAATACAACTGTTTTATTCAACTGTTAAAGATACAGGAGCCTGGTCCTCCTTTTCACATGGTCACCCTAATGTGCTCCTTGATCCTTCCCCTAAACACACAGATACATTCAGACAACAAGACAGTCAACGGTGGGGTAATAACCAACTCCACAGTCATTTATCTAGGGGTTACTCCCCACACAACATTATAATATAGGGTGACCATATGAAAAGGAGGACAGGGCTCCTGTATCTTTAACAGTTGCATAGAAAAGGGAATTTCAGGTGTCATTTGTATATATGGAGAACCTGGTGAAATTCCCTCTTCATCACAACAGTTAAAGCTGCAGGAGCAATACTAGAGTGACCAGATTTAAAAGAGGGCAGGGCTCCTGCAGCTTTAACTGTTGTGATGAAGAGGAATTTTCCCCAGATTCCCCATATATACAAATAACACCTGCTGAAATTTCCTTTTCAATAGAACTGTTAAAGATACAGGAGCCCTGTCCTCCTTTTCATAGGGTCACCCTAGGATTTGCCCATCAATAGCAGCACCTGGACAACAGACTGAGCAGCAGGCACACCAGGTATCTAGCCATTTTCTCCTTCCTCACTCTGTTGAGGTGTACTGTATTTCTATTTAAATTATCATAATAGCTTCTAAATTTGCATCTACTGATATAAATTGGTATATGCAAATTGATGGGATTATTCAGTAACGATGCCTCCTGTTAGAAAAACAATTTGCAGAGCAAAAAGCAAAAAGCAAATTGGTCCCACATGCAAAAAAGGGCTAGCTTAGAATAATAAAAGGAAACCACACTCTTCTTATGCGAAAGAAAGAAAAAAGTTTATTTACAAAGGTTCTTTCATATACAATGCAGGTACAGTGTAGAATTTCAAAAGGAATTTGTTTAGTCCATTTTGTGATCCCTTACACATGCAGGAGTGAAAGCAAACACATGTGCAATATTGGAAGGTCAGAGAGAGGGAGAGATGGAAGGAAGAGGAGGAGCACAGGAAACCATACTGTAGGCTATAGAGATCTTAAGGCTAGCTGTGGTCAAAATCCCCATGAACTAACTAACTGCAACACTGCCCCCTTCTGGTAACTTGCAGACAAGGTTACAATATCCCCAACACAAATTTGATGCTGGTCTCTGCCCGCTTTGGGGGGAAGATTCATAAGTTGACATCCTAATCATGAGACAAAGGGAAATCAACCATTCTCTCCCTCTCTCATGATGCTGAAAATCAGCCTTCCCCAAAACTGATTTTTGGGGGGGGGGGGCAGAAAGCATCTTTAATAGGGGCAGACTTTGGTGTGACCGGGGAGGGGGGGATTCCTGCAACTGCTTTTTGTTAAGAAAAAGGTGGGCTATTCCTAACCATGCTGTTTTATGAACACTTTCAATGTTAACATGCTATTGACCCCTGAGGCTGTGAATTTATAAGGTTTGGTCTTTGCAGGACAGTTGGCTGAGTGCTAAACTTGCTTCTATGATCGTTAGCTAGATGGCCCTCTGGGGGGAACACTGTTCAGATTGTAAGGTAGGGGAGGCCTCCAGATCTTTTACGAAGGGTCCGTTACCATTGACTATGTGTGCTAGGGCTCATGAGAGTTGTAGGCCAAAACATTTGGAGGACTACAAGTTGCCCACACCTGCTATAAAGCTTGGGGCAGGAAGTCAGCTCTGATGGGACAGGAAGAGGAAATTAATTGCCTGGATTACCAAGAAAGTTCCAGCAATCCTAGAGAAATTTCTCATGATTATTTCTTCTTCTTCTCCTTCAGTTCTTCTTCAGTTTTTCTTCTTCTGGTGATTCTTCGGTTCTTCTTCTCCTTCTGTTCTTCTTTGGTTCTTCTTCTCCTCCTCCTCCTTTTTCTTCTTCTTCGGTTCTTCTCCTTCTGGTTCTTCTTCAGTTCTTCTCCTCCTTCTGTTCTTCTTCTGGTTCTTCTTCTTCGGTTTTTCTTCTTCTTCTTCTTCTTCTTCTTCTTCTTCTTCTTCTTCTTCTTCTTCTTCTTCTTCTCCTTCTTCTCCTCCTCCTTCTCCTTCTGTTTCTCCTTCTGTTCTTCTTCTCCTTCAGTTCTTCTTTGGTTCTCCTTCTCCTTCTTCTCTTTTCAGGCAACCCTACTATCTCATCCTACCTCATTTAAGGCATCCGAAGGATGTTGGAGGAAACCAACAAGTTTTGAGGAATCTTCAGAAAGTTTTTGATTGTTTTGTAATCAACTTTGTAAGCTTTTGGGTGGGATGAGATAGTTTCATATTTGCTATGTGCTACCATATCTACATTTGCTTGCTTTTCATGTTGCAATAGATGTGCTTCAATAAAATAGACATAAATGTTTTCAAAGAAGACCAGTGAAAAATTTCTCAGTGGACAGGGAGGCGTTTCAAGCATAATCAGGGCTGCAGCCAGATGTCTAAATTTTAAAATTTCAGAATTCTCTCTCATGCCGTAAACACTCCTGTGCAAACCCAGTTCTAAAACTTCATAGAACGTGAACTACTTTCCCCCTCTTGCTTCTATTCACTTTGACCTAGATATAGCTCATTCACTTATTAGTAGAAATGTCCTGCTGTTTTAATAAGGTCTCCCTCCCATTGCCCCAACCCAAACTGACATATTAATTTTTTTAAAAAAAACAAAACACCTGCACAGGTCCCTGACCTTGTCTGTCAAATGTAAGCCCAGAATGATTTTTTGAATCCATCTTGTAAACACACACACACACACACTGGAATTAGAGATTGATAATTGAGATTCTGGCTGGAGTGGAAAGAACAGAGATGCTCTAATTAAATTCTGTGTGGTGGTTATAATTAACCCATTTATTCATTTATTACCCTCTATGCAGATAATGCAGGCAACATTAATATCGCTCATTTATTAAGATCACGTCACTGCCATGTTTGGCATGAGCTGTACATTAAAGGTTCGGTCCCTTGGGTGGCCTACAGAGGAAAGAGATGGGCGGTGAAACATTGTCTTTTGTCTTCAAATTGAACAAAGATATTGCAAAGCATGGAGCCAGAACACCCATAGTTGAAGCCTTCCTTCTGGGTACCCACACATCTCACAGCCCATCTGCAAAGGCAAGTGGGGCCGACTACAAAATGGTGCAATGTGATAGGAAGCTGTCTTATACAATGGCCCCGTCCAGACAACATGCTAAACCAGTGGTTCCCAAACTTCTTCAGGTAACTACCCCCTTTGTTCCACAAACTCATGCCCAGTGCCCCCTATCCTACACTATAAAAAACATTATTCAGAATAGCAGTTTTCAACAACAACTATTGTTGTTGATAACAACAATAAAATTTTAAACAGTAACAATTAATTGAATATTTATTCAAAATCCGAAGCACCCACTGCAGGAGGGAAAAGAGAGTGAACGCCTCTGTTTTGCAGCCAGCGTGGCGGGGCACACCAAGCAGTGTATGTCTCTTCATTAGTATTTTGGTGCTTTTGAAACATTTCAATTCACCATTAAAAGGACTCTTCTTAAATGGTATTAATACATGTGTGGATTCTTCCCCTATATGGCTTGGGACCAATCTACCTTCTCCCATAAAAATGTCCCTGGGTTTTAAGACCTTCTGGAGAGGCACTTCTTGGAAAAGACCACCTTGAGCGCCCCCCTGCTGCCCCCTTGCCTTTTAACGCCCCCCTATGCAATCCCACCGCCCCCAAGGGGGCAGTACCACCCACTTTGGGAACCACTGTGCTAAACCATTCTGCTTAACCACAAAATGGTTAATGGAATGCATTAAGGTTAATGCATTCCGTTAACTAGGGTGGCCATATGAAAAGCTCCTGTACCTTTAACAGTTGTACTGAGAAAGGAATTTCAGCAGGTGTCATTTGTATATTATTATTATTATTATTATTATTATTATTATTATTATTATTTATATAGCACCATCAATGTACATATGGAGAACCTGGTGACATTTCCTTTTCATCACAACAGTTAAAGCTGCAGGAGTTATACAAGTGACCAGATACAAAAGAGGGCAGGGCTCCTGCAGCCTTAACTGTTGGGAGGAAGAGGGGATTTCACCAGGTGCTGCATGCATACAAATAACACTTGCTGAAATTCCCTTTTCAATACAACTGTTAAAGATACAGGAGCCCTGTCCTCCTTTTCATATGGTCAGCCTATTTTAAACATTTTGTGGTAAAGCAGCGTGGTTTAGCGTGTTGTCTGAACGGGGCCAGACTCAGACCATTGGTCCATCTAGCCCAGTATTGTCTCCAGTAGGAGTTTTTCCAGCTCTACCTGGAGATCAAACCTGGGACCTCCTGCATGTGAAACAGGTGATCTATCACTGAGCTATGGCCCCTACAGTATGAATTAATCCATTCCATTCCCCCCCGCCCCTCAGCTGGGTTTCCAATCCCTCCTGATTTATTTTTACTTTATTTATTATTGCATTTATATCCCACCTTTTTTCCACCAAGGAACCCAAGTTGGCATACATAATCCTCCTCCTCTCCATTTTATCCTCACAACTATAGGGTGACCCTATGAAAAGGAGGACAGGGCTCCTGTATCTTTAACAGTTGCATAGAAAAGGGGATTTCAGCAGGTGTCATTTGTATATATGGAGTGAAATCCCCTCTTCATCACAACAGTTAAAGGTGCAGGAGCTTTGCCCGTGACCAGATGCAAAAGAAGGCAGGGCTCCTGCAGCCTTAACTGTTGGGAGGAAGAGGGGATTTCACCAGATGCTGCATGCATAGAAATGTAAGCATGCATTCAATACAACTGTTAAAGATACAGGAGCCCTGTCCTCCTTTGCATAGGGTCAGCCTACACAACAACAACCCTGTGGGGTAGGCTGGGCTGAGAGTCCAAGCAGGATATTGCACTATGAAAGTGGTATATAAAAAGTAGGAGTCACACTACTGTTTTATAGCGGTATTGAAGTGCAATGACAACTGTCAGGGCCCATTGACACAGGCCATAGCTAGACCTAAGGTTTATGCTGGGATCATCCAGGGTTCGCCCCTGCCTGAGCACTGGATCCCCTGTGTGTCACCTAGATGAACAGGTTTGACCCCTGGATGATCCAGGGATAAACCTTAGGTCTAGCTATGACCTAGGAGACTCACAGGGGATCCAGTGCTCAGGCAGGGGCGAACCCTGGATGATCCCAGGATAAACCTTAGGTCTAGCTGTGGCCCCAGACCATATACCGCTTTCATAGTGCAACATCCTGCTTGGTGTAGATTAGGCCTGTGACTGGCCCAAATTCACCCAATGGGTTTCCACGGCTGAGTGGGGACTAGAACCCAGATCTCCCAACTCCCAGTCTAAGACTTTAGCCACTACTCCACAATTGACCCCTCCCTCATCAATCAATTAGCATTCTGTGGGCCCCCAAGCATGCTGGGGAGAGAGAAAAATCTTTGGGAAAGTACCCTATAAATCTGAGTAATAAATAAAGCCGTCTGGTGAGTTCAACTATCTCTCCAGGGTCGCTAAAAGATAAATATCTGAGGGGGGCTAGAGGGGGTGGATGCGTCCTGTTCCTAGCGCACCGGGTGAGCATTAAAGCGATGCAGAGCCCTGGCTTTTCGGATGCTGCTGACTCTCATTTTGAACTGTTGATAACACATTGCAGGGCAATCGTGGTTCCCTTTTAAGCTGAAGAACAAACACAGACTTGGCTTTTCACAGCAGGACAGGCTATTACGCGGTAAATGGACGCCGCGCACGGAACATGGGGAGCTGCCGTGTGCCGAATCAGGTCGTTGGTGCATCTGGCTCAGCACGGGACTCGAGACTCAGCTCCAGAGTTTCATATAGGACTCTTCCCCACTTCTACTTGGGGATTGAAACTACGACCTTCTCCAGGCAGATCATGTGCTCCACCTCTGAGATACAGCCTTCCCCTAAAACACAGGAGGCTGCCTTATATTGCCATTCAGAAGACACCTTAAACCATGGCTTTAACCACAGTGGTTAAGCCATAAAGCCTGGCTGTGTTCAGAAGACACCTTAAACCATGGCTTTAACCACAGTGAATAAAGCAAAAAGCCTTATTTGCTGTGGTTAAAGCCATGGTTTAAGGTGTCTTCTGAACACAACTTGGCTTTCTGGCTTAACCACCCTGGTTAAAGCCATGGTTTAAGGTGTCTTCTGAACACAGCCTGGCTTTCTGGCTTACCCACCCTGGTTAAAGCCATGGTTTAAGGTGTCTTCTGAACACAGCCTGGCTTTCTGGCTTAACCACCCTGGTTAAAGCCATGGTTTAAGGTGTCTTCTGAACACAGCCTGGCTTTTTGGCTTACCCACCCTGGTTAAAGACATGGTTTAAGGTGTCTTCTGAACACAACTTGGCTTTCTGGCTTAACCACCCTGGTTAAAACCATGGTTTAAGGTGTCTTCTGAACACAGCCTGGCTTTCTGGCTTACCCACCCTGGTTAAAGCCGTGGTTTAAGGTGCCTTCTGAACACAACTTGGCTTTCTGGCTTACCCACCCTGGTTAAAGCCGTGGTTTAAGGTGTCTTCTGAACACAACTTGGCTTTCTGGCTTACCCACCCTGGTTAAAGCCGTGGTTTAAGGTGTCTTCTGAACACAGCCTGGCTTTCTTGCTTAACCACCCTGGTTAAAGCCATGGTTTAAGGTGTCTTCTGAACACAGCCTGGCTTTCTGGCTTAACCACCATGGTTAAAGCCATGGTTTAAGGTGTCTTCTGAACACAGCCTGGCTTTCTGGCTTAACCACCATGGTTAAAACCATGGTTTAAGGTGTCTTCTGAACACAACTTGGCTTTCTGGCTTAACCACCCTGGTTAAAACCATGGTTTAAGGTGTCTTCTGAACACAGCCTGGCTTTCTGGCTTACCCACCCTGGTTAAAGCCGTGGTTTAAGGTGCCTTCTGAACACAACTTGGCTTTCTGGCTTACCCACCCTGGTTAAAGCCGTGGTTTAAGGTGTCTTCTGAACACAACTTGGCTTTCTGGATTACCCACCCTGGTTAAAGCCGTGGTTTAAGGTGTCTTCTGAACACAGCCTGGCTTTCTTGCTTAACCACCCTGGTTAAAGCCATGGTTTAAGGTGTCTTCTGAACACAGCCTGGCTTTCTGGCTTAACCACCATGGTTAAAGCCATGGTTTAAGGTGTCTTCTGAACACAGCCTGGCTTTCTGGCTTAACCACCATGGTTAAAACCATGGTTTAAGGTGTCTTCTGAACACAACCTGGCTTTCTGGCTTAACCACCCTGGTTAAAGCCATGGTTTAAGGTGTCTTCTGAACACAACCTGGCTTTCTGGCTTAACCACCCTGGTTAAAGCCATGGTTTAAGGTGTCTTCTGAACACAGCCTGGCTTTCTGGCTTAACCACCATGGTTAAAACCATGGTTTAAGGTGTCTTCTGAACACAACCTGGCTTTCTGGCTTAACCACCCTGGTTAAAGCCATGGTTTAAGGTGTCTTCTGAACACAACCTGGCTTTCTGGCTTAACCACCCTGGTTAAAGCCATGGTTTAAGGTGTCTTCTGAACACAACCTGGCTTTCTGGCTTAACCACCCTGGTTAAAGCCATGGTTTAAGGTGTTTTCTGAATGGGCCCATAGAGTCAGTGGTCTGTTTAGCTCAGCATTGTCTTTATTGGCTGGCAGCAAATCTCTGGGATTTTGGACAGGAGTCTTTTTCCAGCAGTGCTGGCTCCAGGTTTTTGAAGGACCTTGGACAATGGGCCCCTTCCATTCAGTGAGTCTCTCTTCTCACCACCTCTCATCCTCTTTCTTATCACTGCTCCCACTTGCTTGATTGGCAGGCAGAGAGCAAGTAGGCCATGGCTTCACCAGCTCCCCCTTTTCACCTGCCCCATTTTCTGGGCCAGAGCGAGAGGCAGCTGAACAAGGAGGTTGCAATGGGGGAAAGAAGGAGCAAGTCCAGGGATCTCTTGTCAGTGGGCCCCTGCTGGGGTGTGGAGCCTCAGCAAGTGCCTGCCTATGCCTGCCTATGACGCCAGCCCTGTTTTTCCAGCCCTCTCTGGAGAAGCCAGGGATTGAACCAGGGGAGAGCCAATGTGGTGTAGTGGCTAAAGTGTTGGACTGGGAGTCGGGAGATCTGGGTTCTAGTCCCCACTCGGGTGACTTTGGGCCAGTCACAGACTCTCAGCCCAGCCTACCTCACAGGGTTGTTGTTGTGAGGATAACATGGAGGGGAGGAGGAGGGATATAAATGCACATCCTCCTCCTCCTCCTATGACCTTCTGCAGTGATATAGTCTATCATTGATCTACAGCCCCAAGATCAGGGCTGGCCCACCCATGAAAGCAGGGTGAGGTGCCCCACATCAGGCAGCAGAGTGGTAAATTGCATCACTTACCTTGCCCCGCCCAAGCCAGAAAAAGTGCAGAAAAAGGCAACTAAAATGATCAAGGGGCTGGAGCATCTCCCCTGTGAGGGAAGGTTGCAACAGCTGGGATTGTTTAGCTTGGAAAAAAGGAGGCTAAGGGGAAGAAACTGATAGAGGTGTACAAAATTATGCAGGGCGTGGAGACTGTGGAGAGGGAGACATTTTTTTCTCCCTCTTTCAAAATACTAGAACCCAGGGTCATCCCCATGAAGCTGATTGGTGGGAGAGTCAGGACAAATAAAAGGAAGGGCTTCTTTACGCAGCACATAGTTACATTATGGAACTCCGTGCCACAGGATGTGGTGATGACCACCAATCTGGATGGCTTCAAAAGGGGGTTGGATAAATTCCTGGAGGCAAAGGCTATCCATGGCTACTAGCCCTGATGGTTGTGTGCTATCTCCAGTATCCGAGGCAGTAAGCCTGTGTGCACCAGTTGCTGGGGAACATGGGTGGGAGAGTGCTGTTGCACCATGTCCTGCTGTGTTGGTCCCTGGCCAGTGGCTGGTTGGCCACTGTGTGAACAGAGTGTTGGACTAGATGGACCCTCGGTCTGATCCAGCAGGGCACTTCTGATGTTCTTATGTTCTTAACCCAGGAGAGCTTGCCTTCAATAGCCCCCACCCTGCTGCCTCCAGTGGGTGCTCTAGAGTGCCGCTCTTCCAGCTGGCATTTGCTGCAGTGAGAAAGTGGCCGGCAAGGCTCTGTGTAGCAGCCGCCCACCGTGTGCTTCTCCTTCAAGGGGCCCACAGTCAGAAGAAGCCACTCCGGGGCTCTCAAGATACCCAGGCCAGCAGCTCATGTTTCTACTCCTTTGGGCAGCGAGAGAACTCCCCAGGTTGCCAACTGCATATCCCTACTGGCTACTCTGCAGAATCCCTTTTCTTCCTTCATGTTTCCCCAGCCAGACCTGGAGATACCTGGAACCATCCAGCCCGACTTCAAGAGATACCAGGCCGTGAATCTGGAGTCTTTCTCATGCAAAGCATACGCTCTGCCATGAAGCTACATTTGAGTGCATTTGCATATTTAGTTAAATGCCACCATCCATGCAGCAGGGAGCTCTCGCACTCTCCCGTCGCCTGATACACCTTTCTTTCCTTTTCCCACTTCCAAAAGCTTCCGACTGACTGTAACATCTGCAGAAATCTGCCACAGTTTGCCTTCTCTTCTCTCTCTCTCTCTCTCTCTCTTGCCAAAAAAACCTTATTTTTCCTCTTTTGCATATTTGGACAGCTCCCACGATACAGCATCAGCGACCCCAAACATCATTTTCCACGTAGAACTTAATACTGTTCCGTCACCCCATCTTGACGTGTTGTGCATTTCTGCGGGATGAGCCCCGGATCTGGATAATGAGCAGCAATTGGCGTGATAAGTAAGGCTCTGGTGTGTGTATTTCAGCATCCGCCTAGCCATCTGCACACACCGTCCTGCTTAAAAAGATATACTGTCTGTCTGCAGCTTTGCCGGTCCGCTCTTCCAGCCATCCATATGGCTTAGCAGATAACTACTCCACCTCTCCCAGCTCTCTCTCTCTCTCTCTCTCTTTCTCTCTGGCCTTAGCTACACCAGGCTTTATCATGGGGCTAACCCCGGGATCGTCCCTGTGCGTTATACGTGGGGCTGCCTTTGAAAACGGTCCGGAAACTTCAACTGGGACAAAACAGGGCAGCACGGTTACTAACAGGGACTGGCCGACGAGACCGCATTACGCCAGTCCTTTTCCAGCTTCATTGGCTGCCAGTCCAGGTCCGGGCCTGATTCAAAGTGCTGGTATTAACATTTAAAGCCCTAAACGGCTTGGGGCCAGGCTATCTGAAGGAACGCCTCCTCCCGTATGTACAGGTCATCCTCAGGGGTCCTTCTCCGTGAGCCCCTGCCAAAGGAAGTGAAGCAGGTGGCTACCAGGAGCAGGGCCTTCTCTGCTGTGGCACCCCGGCTGTGGAATGAGCTCCCTAAGGAGGTTCGCTTGGCACCTACATTATACGCTTTTAGACGCCAGGTGAAGACCTTTTTATTCTCCCAGCATTTTAACAGTCTATAAATAAATTTTAACTTGGCGTTTTAAATTTGTAATTTTTCATTGCTGCTCTTTTTATCAGGTTGAGCTTTTATATTGTATTTTATATTATGGTTTTATACTGTTGTTTTATACTTTGAATGGTCTTTAATTTTTGTGAACCGCCCAGAGAGCTCCGGCTATTGGGCGGTATAGAAATGTAATAAATAAATAAAATAAATAAATAAATAGGGGATCCCGGGATCAGGGAGGGATCATCCTCCCTTGCCCTGGGATAGAGCCCTCCCCTTTGGGCCTGGTTTTTCCACAGTCTCAGGCTGAACCCGAGACCGTGGAATGTGTGGCTTGTTGCTGCGGTTTGAATCCGCTCCACGCGATTACTCGTGCGGAGCCGCAGCACTTCTCAGGAGAGCTGCGCCCATCGGAGGTAGGGTGGGGGGAATGGGGAAAGGAAATTATTATTTTAAAAAGCACCTACCTTTAGCGCACAAGCGTTCGTACGCTCCTCTTCCTTTAAAAATAAAAAATGGCGGGCGCGACGCCTCTCTTCCTGAGGTCGTCGCGCCTCGCGTGTAAACGGAGGAGGGATCTCGCGTTAATCACAACACGAGATCTTCCCCCCTCTGTCGTGGAACGAAAGGTAGTTCTAGCTAAGGCCTCTGTCTCTCTCTGTCTCTGTCTTCCTTCCTTTCTTCCCCCTCCATGCAATGCCTGGATACTTAATGCTTCAAAGAAGTTTAAGCTTCTAATGCAAATGTTGGTTAATTACAAGGAGGTTCAGGACTTCCACATGCTGCCAGCTCCTTTTATCTCTGGATGGAAAGGAGACTTTTTGGCAGAAAAACAGGCTCTTATCTCTCCCGCTAAAGGGCTTCGAAGGGCAGGCTTTGAGAAACTGGCTAGCTGGATCCCATCCGGAGGAAGGCTCTGCAGCATTTTTAATGTTGGCCCCAGGGGCTGGACTCCTCTGAGGGCATAAGAGGCTGATTGTTCTTGAAGCAGGCCAGATATCTGCTGGATGGGAGACTTTTTATGAGCCCACGTGACTTGCTCAGAGACTCCCAAAGAAGCAGCAAGATATGTGTGGGATGTGTGAGGTCAAACAAACAAGCAACAATAAATTCTTAAGCTCAGAACGGCCAGCCTCTGTTGTTTTCTTAGAGGCTATTTTGTTCTCCAGACATTGGTATCAGGAGATACTGAGGCTAGAACCAGGAAGCTGTCGATCAATGAACAGCTGCCCCCAAGTAGGACTGCATCTCTTAAGCAACAGAGCATCCTTCTCCAACCTGATGCCTTCCAGATGTTTTGGACTTCAACTCCTATCAGGCTCAGTCAGCATGCCCAATGATCAGGAAGCCTGGGAGTTGTAATCCAAAACATTTGGAGGGCACCAGGTTGGGGAAGCCTGCAATAAAGGGTTCCCAGGTACTGGAATACCATGGCCCATCCCAGAGGGTCGTTGACTGTACTCAACGGGAAGGGTTATAGAGGCTTCCAGTAGAGGTTAAGACTTTGCCTGAGCAATGGTAGTCATAGTTCCAAAGTGACCTCTCCAAGCTGGGAGGGTGGGCATCCAAATGGCAGATGCCGTTCAATGTCAGCAAGTGTAAGGTGATGCACGTTGGGGCCAAAAAAAACTAACTTCAAGTATGACCTAATGGAATCTGAGCTGGCGGTGACCGAACAAGAAAGAGATCTTGGGGTTGTGGTAGACAGCTCGATGAAAATGTCCACCCAGTGTGCGGCCGCTGTAAAGAAGGCAAACTCCATGTTAGGATGTTAGGCATGATAAGAAAAGGAACTGAGAATAAAATGGCCAGTATCATACTGCCCTTATACAAATCTATGATACGACAACACTTAGAATATTGTGTACAGTTCTGGTCACCACACCGAAAAATAGATATTATAGAGCTGGAAAAAGTGAAGAAAAGGGCAACTAAAATGGTGAAGGGGCTGAAGTATCTCCCCTATGAGGGACGGTTGCATCAAGTGGGATTGTTTAGCTTGGAAAAAAGGAGGCTACAGGGAGACATGATAGAGGTGTACAAAATCATACATGGTATGGAGAATGTGGATAGGGAGACATTTTCCTCCCTCTCTCAAAATACTAGAACCCGGGGTCATCCCATGAAACTGATTGGTGGGAGATCCAGGACAAGTAAAAGGAAGTACTTCTACACACAGCACATAGTTAAATTATGGAACTCACTGCCACAGGATGTAGTGATGGCCACCCATCTGGATGGCTTCAAAACGGGGTTGTTGTTGTTGTTATTATTATTATTATTATTAATAATAATAATAATAATAATAATTTATATAGCACCATCAATGTACATGGTGCTGTACAGAGTAAAACAGTAAATAGCGAGACCCTGCCGCATAGGCTTATATTCTAATAAAATCATAATAAAACAATAAGGAGGGGAAGAGAATGCAAACAGGCACAGGGTAGGGTAAACAGGCACTGGGTAGGGTAAAACTAACAATATAAAGTCAGAACAAAATCAAGTTTTAAAAGCTTTAGGAAAAAGAAAAGTCTTTAGCTGAGCTTTAAAAGCTGCGGTTGAACTTGTAGTTCTCAAATGTTCTGGAAGAGCGTTCCAGGCGTAAGGGGCAGCAGAAGAAAATGGACGAAGCCGAGCAAGGGAAGTGGAGACCCTTGGGCAGGCGAGAAACATGGCATCAGAGGAGCGAAGAGCACGAGCGGGGCAATAGTGTGAGATGAGAGAGGAGAGATAGGAAGGAGCTAGACAGTGAAAAGCTTTGTAGGTCAACAGGAGAAGTTTATATTGGATTCTGAAGTGAATTGGAAGCCAATGAAGAGATTTCAGAAGTGGAGTTACATGGTTGGATAAATTCCTGGAGGCAAAGGCTATCAGTGGCTACTAGCCCTGATGGTTGTGTGCCATCTCCAGTATTCAAGGCAATAAGCCTGTGTGCACCAGTTGCTGGGGAACATGGGTGGGAGGGTGCTGTAGCATTCCTGTCCTGCTTGTGGGTTCCTAGCCGATGGTTGGTCGGCCCCTGTGTAAACAGTGTGCTGGACTAGATGGACCCTTGGTCTGATCCAGCAGGGCACATCTTATGTTCTTATTACTGTTCTAATCCCTGGTTCACTCCTAGGTTTTATTTCTCACTTGATGGCCGCCGTCAGCTCAGCTCTGGCAGTGCCTCATCCACCCAGGCCGGCCATTGGCTTCCCTTAACATGGAAGGACTCCAAAGGTTTCTTCTTTAGCCTCGGACTTTGCCTGGGCATCCGCCATTTTCACTGTATTTGATTCCTGGCTCTCTCTTGGTGGCTGTCTACAGGACACGCTAAGCCATGGGTGGTTAAGCGTTTTGTGCTAAACATGATGGCTTTGCGTGTCATGTGAACCATGACTTAGTGTGTCATGTGAACCATGCCTAACCATGGTGGCTACATAACCACAATTTCAACATGCTCACTAACCATTTGCTGCAAAAAAAGCTTAGCGGCTTAACCATGGCTTACCGTGTTGTCTGAACAGGCCCACTGTGAGAGGGAGGCTGGGGGCTTTCTTTGGTTATGGCTCCCCAGCTATTGAATTCACTCCCCAGTGAAGCTTATGAACCCTCCTGTTGTTTTAATACCAGGGAAATGCCTTTTCTTTATTTGTCCTGGACCATCAGAAACATGTCTTATAACTAATTTCCTTGTTATGGTTTGTTTATTTATTTGGAGTATTTTATGCCATTCCTTGGTTCCCAGAGCGGCTTACATATAATCAATTAAGAAAAACAGTATAGTTCTCCTGGTTTTTGCATTATGGGATAGCTCTGTTGGAGTTTATTGGGCTGATGGCCTGCTGTGCTTTTAACTTCTTCCTTTTGTGTGTGTGTGTGTGTTACTGTAGTTACAGTATTGATTATATACTGCGCAGGAAATGTTGTACTGAAGGTCAGCTTAGAAAAATATAAAATATGCAAACTCTTGGGCCATCCAATGACTAACCCTGGTTTAAGCACCTGATTCCAGTTCCCTTCATGTAGAATGGAGGCCGGTGGCTCCAATTATGGTGGGACAGTATATCCTTTCTGGGTTTCAGCCAGAACCAGCCAGAACTCTGGAGGAGCTATGCAACATTCAGCACTTTGGATATCTTCTTGAGATTTCTGGCTGGTTCTGACTGAAACCCAGGATGGGTCTATGGCCCTACCGAAACTGGAGTCACCAGCCTCCACTGCTCTGGTGACCACAACAGTGGCAGGTGGTAGCAGCAGGGAGGAGCCTAGGCCTTTACACACAAAGGACAAGCCCTATGAGGGGTAATGATTTTTTGTGAACCACCCAGAGAGCTTCAGCTATTGGGCGGTATAAAAATGTAATAAATAAATAAATAAAGGGAGCGTCACTAGGAAAGAGTCTTCTGAATCTGTTAAGCTGGGTAAAAAATTGTGTTTTCTTCTGGTTCAAAAGAACCTGGTAAGGGAGCTGAAGATTATTCGTCTGTCATTATTCCAAGCCCTCCTGCCAAAACTCGAGACAATAAAGAGGTCCACCATGTAATCCACAAAGCTTTATTCAACAAGTAAACATCTCTTCACACCTTTCAACTAAAACTTGACAGTTTCCCCACAGTCCAACTGGCACTTTACTTCAGGGAGTCTTTTTGGAGAAGCCTCTGGTAAGTGGCTACCCTAAGGGACCGCCTCCCTCCTCCTCTCAACTCTGCCCACTTGACCCTGCGGCAGACTCTGGCATCTGTCAACTCCAATGTCCCCTCCCCATCCTGAGTTCCTGGGGGTGGTGTGGGGAATGGTCTCTGAACCTTCAGCATCCAGTCTGATAAGCTCTTGCGAAGATTAATCCTTGACTCCTGAAGAGTCTTGGAGAAACTCCTCCCACGCTTCCTGTCTTCGCTGATACACTTCTGGTCCTTCTCCTTCTTTTTCAGATTCTGAGCCCAATTCAGGTCCCTGACGTTGTCCAAGTCATCCTTTGAGCTGGAGGGTTGAAACCACTGCACATGACTGAGATTTCAGAGCAGATTTGGGGATGGGGGGGAACTGTAGGGATGGAGGAAATCCCATTGTGCAAGCAGACATCTGCCCATAAGACATTGAATTCTGCTCAATGAGTTGTTATATTTTAACTATTTCTGCATACACTACCTTTCATAGCTCTATAATATATATATATATATATTTAAGTTCAAAAAAATAGTAACAACTTAGAAACCCCCAGTGGGACTCAGTATTTAGTTCACTTTTGTAATGTGTTCCAATAATAACCAGTCAAACACTGGTCAAGCATTTTTAAAGCAACTCTTAATTAAATCAGCTTAATACAGTCATTTCATTTATTAGAGCAACAAAAAAGACTTTTTATCTTCATGTGTATTACATATGGTAATTACAGAAAAGAAATGTTCACAAATGGCCATTGTGAAGCATTGAAGTTTAATCCCAAACAAACCATAATGAATTGTTATAACTTAGGGAACAATATTAAGAATAAATGTGTTGGATGTGAAGAGATCAAGAAGCTCTTCTTGCCTTTTGTCCCAGAAGCTCAGGATGAATGAACCAGAAAAGGAAAGGAAAGAAAAGAAAATGTATGAAATATTAAAAGAAATAAAAACCAAGCAGCAAATACCAAAGGTCAGTTTCTAAATGCTCTTAAACGCATTTGGCATCAAGCCAGCTGTTCTAACATTTGGCTTGGCATTAAGCACCCTTCTCCAACAGGCTGTCATCCAGATGTTCAGGATTTCATCTTTCAGCAGCCCTAGCCAGCCCAGCAGAGCCAATAATCAAGCATGCCAGGAGTTGCAGACCTAAATATCTAGAGGACTGAAGATTGGGAAAAGCTGGATTATCATAGAATCATAGAATCATAGAATAGCAGAGTTGGAAGGGGCCTACAAGGCCATCGAGTCCAACCCCCTGCTCAAGGCAGGAATCCACCCTAAAGCATCCCTGACAGATGGTTGTCCAACTGCCTCTTGAAGGCCTCTAGTGTGGGAGAGCCCACAACCTCCCTAGGTAACTGATTTCATTGTCGTACTGCTCTAACAGTCAGGAAGTTTTTGCTGATGTCCAGCCAGAATCTGTCTTCCTGTAACTTGAGCCCATTATTCCGTGTCCTGCACTCTGGGAGGATCGAGAAGAGATCCTGGCCCTTCTCTGTGGGATTAGTGATCCTCTAATTCTGGAGTAGGATTCCTTTGAGATGTATGGGACACTAAAGCTGAGTTCTTGACCAAAATAGTGCCTTCATCCCTGCTTCACAGAATCATAGAATAGTAGAGTTGGAAGGGACCTATAAGGCCAGCAAGTCCAACCCCCTGCTCAATGCAGGAATCCACCCTAAAGCATCCCTGACAGATGGTTGTCCAGCTGCCTCTTGAAGGCCTCTAGTCTGGGAGAGCCCACAACCTCCCTAGGTAACTGGTTCCATTGTCGTACTGCTCTAACAATCAGGAAGTTTTTCCTGATGTCCAGCCGGAATCTGGCTTCCTGTCACTTGAGCCCGTTATTCCGTGTCCGGCACTCTGGGAGGATCGAGAAGAGATCCTGGCCCTCCTCTGTGTGACAACTTTTCAAGTATTTGAAGAGTGCTCTCATGTCTCCCCTCAATCCTCTCTTTTCTGGGCTAAACATGCCCAGTTCTTTCAGTCTCTCTTCATAGGGCTTTGTTTCCAGACCCCTGATCATCCTGGTTGCCCTTTTCTGAACACGCTCCAGCTTGTCTGCATCGTTCTTGAAGTGTGGTGCCCAGAACTGGACACAATGCATACTCATTATTAAAACATCCTAAAAACATCCTAAAATTCCACTGGATAGGCCTGCCGGAATAGAATGTAAGCCTATGCGGCAGAGTCTTGCTATTTACTGTTTTACTCTGTACAGCACCATGTACATTGATGGTGCTATATAAAATAATAATAATAATGATAATGATAATAATAATAATAATAATAATAATAATAATAATAATAATAATAATAATAATAGATCAGTCTTGATAGCTTTCTTAAATACTAAAATACTATTAAGTTGACAAATCTCTCCTGGCAGGCCATTCCACAGTCTGGGAGTGGCAGAAGAGAAGGTCCTCTGGGTAATACCCATCAGCCTAGTTTTGGCTGGCAGAAGGAAATTCTTCCCAGAGGACCTGAGTGTGTGGGGCAGATTGTACGAGAGAAGGCGATCCCGCAGGTAGCCTGGACCCAAACCATGTAGGGCTGTAAAGGTGATAACCAACCCTTTATACTTCGCCCGGAAACTAATTGGCAGCCAGTGAAGAGATTTTAAAACTGGTGTAATGTGGTCCCCCCTAGGTGACCAGCCTGGCTGCCATATTTTGAACTAATTGAAGTTTCCAAACTAGGCACAAAGGTAGCCCTATGTAGAGCGCATTGCAGAAGTTGAGCCTCAAAGTTACCAGTGCGTGCACAACCGTCTTTAGGTCTTCCAACTCTAGGAAGGGGTGCAGCTGGCGTAAAAGCCGAAGCTGTTAGTAGGCACTCCTGGCCGTCGCATGTATCTGAGCTGTCATTTGGAGCGAACATACCGCTTTCATGGTGTAATATCCTGCTTGGTGTAGATTAGGCTAGGGTGACCCTATGAAAAGGAGGACAGGGCTCCTGTAGCTTTAACAGTTGTAGAGAAAAAGGATTTTCAGCAGGTGTCATTTGTATGCAGACAGCATCTGGTGAAATTCCCTTTTCATAGCAATAGTTAAAGGTGCAGGTGCCCTCCTCTCTTTTGTATCTGGTCAAGAGGGCAGGACCCCCGCAGCTTTAACTCTTACGATGAAGACAAAATTTCACCAGCTGCTACATGCATTCAAATGACCCCTGCTGAAATTCCCTTGTCTATGCAACTGTTAAAGATACAGGAGCCCTGTCCTCCTTTTCCTATGGTCACTCTAGCTGGAGGTATTAATGCAGTGACTGACCAGACAGCCATCTCTTAGGGGATACTTTAAACTGGATTCCTGCACTGAGCCGGGGGACGCGGGGGGTAGACTCCAATGACTTGAAATGGCCCTATGAGATTCTGTTCTTTGTTCTTATTATTTTTCCCAGTGGAACATTTTGCAAAGGCAACATCACCAAAAAAAAGGACAAAATAGGGACAGAAAATTATCAAGGATGGAGAATAAAAAAAAGTAGGAACTGTCCCCTAGTAAGAGATAGTTGCAGCATAGGCATACCAAATTTTAAATTTTTTGACATGATTTGCTGATGACATTCTGATGTCTAAAGGTGTATTTCTTCTCTCCATAGGGAATTCAATCTATAACGTTCCAATGCCCCATTAAGCCACATGCTGGCTCACAGCTATGTAAGATGAATTCTGGCTATTGAATCATAAATGTCACTTCCTGCATTGTTTAAAGATTATTTCTCTCCCCTCCTCACTCCAAAATCCAGAATCCTTTTTTTTTTGGGGGGGGGGGTGAATTGCTGACCTAAGCTTGTCCCCACTTCAGAGTCTGTGAAAACTGACAAAACCACAGGTTGCTTGCATTGGCGTAACTACACAGCTAGATAATATATAGGTCAGAACAGAGTTTAAGACACCGCAGTTTAAGGGGCAAAATTAATTTCTGTGGCATTTTTCTTTGGACTATGAAATTTTTATCTGCTCTTCCTTAGCAGAGTTATTGATGCTGATGTGGATCTTGAAAGGTGAAATATAAGCCTCAGATTACATCACAGTAGAGCAAAATGACTCATTTCTGTTATTTATTTATTCTTCCACTAGCTGGTTCTGGAATTTGTCAGATCTGTTACAGACAGCATGAATGGTTCCACATACTCTAAATACGTCCATAATGGTCCTTAATGATCACTACTGTATATACATATTGCAGGTAATCAGAGCAATTGAAAACCACTTCCAAAACGAAATCCCAAACCTTTATATTGATATTTTTGCAATAGCTTCCTCATCTTATTGATGTGAAGTGCATTATGCCAGGCCCTCCAAAACAATAAACTCGCAGGATTGTAAGTCAAGGCAAAAATTCTACCTGCTACCACTTAAACCAAAGTGGCTATTTTCTCCTCCTCCTTTAAAAACTTGCTTTGCACTGACACTTTTAAGTATTTTCCAGTTCAGCTGTCTGCATGCTGAACTAACCAAACTCCACCTACATATATATGTAAGCTGACCTGATGGCAGGAGGAGGAGGAGGAGGAGGAGGAGGAGGAGGAGGAGGAGGAGGAGGAGGGAGAAGAGGAGGAGGAGGAGGAGGGAGAAGAGGAGGAGGAGGAGGAGGAGGAGGAGGAGGAGGAGGAGGAGGAGAAGAAGAGGAGGAGGAGGAGGAGGAGGAGGAGCAGAAGAAGAAGAAGAAGAAGAAGAAGAAGAAGAAGAAGAAGAAGAAGAAGAAGAAGAAGAGGAGGAGGAGGAGGACGAAGAAGAGGAGGAGGAGGAGGAGGAGGAGGAGGAGAAGGAGAAGAAGAAGAAGAAGAAGAAGAAGAAGAAGAAGAAGAAGAAGAAGAAGAAGAAGAAGAAGAAGAAGAAGAATCCTATGATAGGGTGACCATATGAAAAGGAGGACAGGACTCCTGTATCTTTAACTATTGTATGGAAAAGGCAATTTCAGCAGGTGTCCTTTGTGTACCTGAAGCACCTGGTGACATTCTTTCTTCATCACAACAGTTAAACCTGCAGGAGCCCTGCCCTTTTTTGTATCTGGTCACTCTGGGCAGGGGTCCTGCAGCTTTCACTGTTGTAATGAAGAGGGAATTTCACCTCTCCGTGCTAGCAAAACAGAGTGCAGAGATGGGGAAAAGGAGACGTTCCTGGGGGCCAGGAGAAGAGGAGACGAGGCAGCTGCCTTACGCTGTTTCCTATTGTTGCCCTAGCCTCCTTCCCTCCTCCTCTGAGGCACCACGGCTAGATGGGCGAAATCACCCATCTAACAGAAATTTAGGGTGGCTGGAGCATGGAGCCGCTGCTCTCCTCCTGCCCGGCATTGGATACTCGGTAGCCTCCGAGTTCAAAGGCTGATGGCTTTCTGGATAGGATTGTGCCCCAAAGTGCTTATTGCTAATAATTAACCCTTTACGGAGGCTTTTTTTTTAAAAAAAAAATGAATGGGGAACAAAATGGGCAAAAGATGGGAAACCATCAAACGATTGGTAGCCAGGAGGAAGGGGAAGGCCGTGTGCCCTTCTGGAGAATGCTTAGAGGGCCCAACTTGGCCCATGGGCTTGAGGTTCAACAAACTGCTCTATCATGTGTCAAACTTCACATGCATTGGTGCCGGGTGCCTACTCCGAGGGAAGCTCGGAGAACGGCAACAAGAGAGAGGGCCTTTTCTGTGGCGGCCCCGCAATTGTGTAACGATCTCCCTGATGCGGCCCGCCTGGCGCCGACATTGTTATCTTTTCGGTGTCAGGTTGAGACTTTTCTCTTTTCCCAAGCATTTAGCAATATGTAATTAGCCTGGGTTTGTTTTTGTATGTTTTCGTGGTTTTAAATTGTATATTTTTGTGGTTTAAAATTTTTGAATATTGTTTTTAAGTGTTTTTATCCTATGTAAACTGCCCAGAGAGCCTCGGCTATGGGACGGTATACAAATGTAAATAATAATAATAATAATAATAATAATAATAATAATAATAATAATAATTGGAGGCCATAGCTCAGTGTGACAGAGCGCATGCTCTGCAAGCAGAAGGTATAGGGTTCCATCCCTGCCTTCTCCAGGTAGGTCAAGGAAAGAATCTTGCCTGAAAGTCTGGGGAGAACTTGCTGCCAGCCAGTGTTACCAGTACTGGACTTAGATGGACCAATGGTCTGACTCAATATAAGACTGCTTCCTATGTTGCTATGTTCATTGTTGAAATCCCGATGTATGCAGAGTTGTTTGCTTGAAAGAGAGAGAGAGAGATTTGCTCATTTCAATTTGTGTAAATCTTGCATCTTAATTTCCAGAACTCACGTCCTTTGTGACCTCCGGCCCAAATCGTGCAACTGAACTGAACTGCCTCTGAGGAAGACAAGGGAGTTTCATTTCTTAAAATGATTTAATCCGTCAGATTCACTTCTGAACTGCAGCTGGTAAAAACAGCGTGGGGGCGGGGAAAGCGTATTCAGGATTGCCCTGAAGAGAAATCTCCTGTGGAAAGAAGCCAAGAATCAGCCATATGGTCTTGGAATACCACTCATGGCTCCTTCAATATAAATATTGAAGCAAAATAATTTACGAGACACAGGGCTGGGCTGAAATGAAGCACAAGGCTGTGCAACGGAACATGCTAAGGGTTAACTGATCCACGTGTGGTCAACTTAATCTCCCCCCCCCCCTTTCCTTTTGTGGCTTTATGCTGGAGAGACACTTAGAATACAGGAAGTTTTTCATCCAGCCATTATCTCCACTTAGGCTTAGTGCCTCTCTGATGCCTCAGACAAACTAGAGAAGGAGAGGAAACGATTGAACGAGAGCCTTTCAAGTACACCGTGAAGATCATTAGTTACGGGCAAAGCAAAAGTTGAAAATCCATTTTGGAGAAGCTTCCAGGGGACGCATTCCTGTGGTGGGACGCGCCAAAGGGAAAAGGGGCAGGACCAAATCCCCAAAATGCGTATTTTAGCTTTAATCATAGAATCACGGAATAGTAAAGTTGGAAGGGGCCTCTAAAGCCAGCGATTCCAACCCCCCTGCTCAATGCAGGATTCCACCTTAAAGCATCCCTGACAGAGGGCTGTCCAGCTGCCTCTCTTACTACCAGTAAGTACACCTAAAAAG
Organism: Elgaria multicarinata webbii; assembly: GCF_023053635.1. Taxonomy (NCBI): domain Eukaryota; kingdom Metazoa; phylum Chordata; class Lepidosauria; order Squamata; family Anguidae; genus Elgaria; species Elgaria multicarinata. The sequence goes on from NC_086189.1 coordinate 10,047,377, forward strand.
AGGCATTTTAACCTTTTATAGGAAGGGAGCATAGCTTATTGGAAGTATTGAAAATTGGCATCCCTGCCCCTTCCTACACTTAAGGGCCTTTGAGGAGGGAGAGGGAATGACCCTGGACTTACCTGCTTCTGGGATTGTCCCCTAGCATACAAACCCCAGAGTGACATCCCGGAAACAAACAGGGATGTCACGGGTGCCATTTTTTTCTATAAAAAAAAATGGAGCTGGGAGTGCAATTGCGCTCCACCAAAAAACTAAGTTTTTTTAAAAAAAGCCCCAGCCCCACCCTCCCCCCATTCCCGATGTCCCTGGACACCCCCCAGACTGGCTCCTTCCCTCGTTGCTGACCCCTGCTACTCACAGGGAGGAGGGAAGAAGCTGGGATGGGCGCCCACACTGCCCGTAGTCCTTGGAATGGTCCTGGGACTGCTGGAAAAATTGGAAGCAGTTATCCTGGGAAAATGGAGGGGTCATCCTTGCCTGCTCCTGGGATCCCCTGCACATCTTTTGGATGCACAGGGACAAACCAGGGATGACCCCAGGGGGAAAGGCAGAGGTAGAAAGGGCTGTGTCACAGAGTTCTTCTAGAAGAGGCACCAGTGTCCTGACTCAGTTTTTGTTATTGCTTCTTCCATCTTTCCCCTTAATGCAGAAATTCCATTGAGGATAAAAATAAGTTGGAACAGCTGCACCATGGCACCCCAAAACTCATCTCAGTGTATTTCTGTCAATGACCAGGTTTGCACAATCACTGCAGCCCAACTATGGCCTGTAGTAGGGTTATTTGAGGGTTGTTTAACCTTTGGACATCCCCTGCTGCCCAAGTTCAGACAATGTGATAGGTCATGGCAACACTCTACCAGGGGTTGGATATTCAAAATGGCCACCTACCAACGCGGGGCTTTTCCACAAAGCTGTGCAGTAAAATAAGTCAGGGACTTACCCTGACTTTGTCACCCCGGCTCTTCCGCCATCTCACCTCACTCGTGGCTGATCCAGGGGGTGGTTCTGCCAGAAGGTGAATGGTGATTCGTCGCTGGAAGCCAGGAAGAGTCATTTGGGTGGCTCCATTACCTGGGTGACAGCCGGAAACCCTGCGCTCCCTCCTTGGAGTGGGGATTATCCAATGCCACCCCAGGTAAGTGAAACCACGGAATTTGGGGAGACAGCAGTGCTAACTCAGCGCCATGAAGGTAGATCCTCAGACAGCTGAATAAAGAGATAAAAACTACAGGTAGGTGTCATGGTTAACCCTACTGCCCCTGTTTTGGGAGAAGGTGTTGCAAGTAATCAATCAGAATCAGATTCAGAACTAGAAGACACAGCGCCAGACACCAGCCAGACTGTACCAGTGGGGGAGGAAGCTCTCACGGGCGATTCCCCAGCTGGGAGCCAGCCGTCTCCAGAGCTTATCTCCTCAAGGCCAAATCCTAAACACTCAGTGGGAAGTGAGCTTTCTTCTGGAGGAGAGCGTCCCGACAAACTAGCTGATGCTAGAGTCCTCCGGAAGCTAAAATGCACAGAGCGGAAGGAAGGCGTGAGAAAGTCGATCCAACTAGGATTGTTCCAGAACCTGCCTCCACACCAGGTTCTCTGAAGTTTCGGGCGTTTGGGAAGTGGCTTCCTATTCCTATTGAGTGGACAATTGTCTTGCTTAGTTTGCATAGTTTTACCTAGGGGGACGTTTCCAAGCGGTTCGACTCTATTCAGGTAGAAGAGAAGTTTATTGCTTAATAAAAGCTTTGTGAATTACTTAGCAAGCCTTATTATTTGCCTCCCATCTAAAGTACGAGTGTTCTGAGAAACATGACAGTAGGTGCAATTTATAGTACAATCCTATACACATCTATTCCAAAGTAAGACCCATTAAGTTCAGTGGGGCTTACCTCAAGACAGCTGGTCTAGGTTTGCAGCCTTGAGGGTCCTCCTTCTCCCTTCTTACACCAACACCTTCAGATCACAGAAAGTGACAAACGTAAGTAAACAAAAACTACTAAACTTGGGCCCGTGATAAACTGTTGCCGGGGCACGTGCCAAACTGTGCTCCGGCCTTCTTTTTCGCTCATTGCCATGGGGGAACAGATCTGTTTCCGCCTTCAACTTTGGGGTTAGTTAATTCTTATGGAAGGAGCACTGCCTTGAACTGGGTGTTGAGGACATCCAGCTGTGATTTTAGCAACTACCAGCTTTCTCTCACATATGTTGCTAAACTGACTATCAAGTAGTAACAGCTCTTTAGCTGCTATTGATCGGAGCTGGATTTGAACTCGAAGGTATGAATCCCTGGAGCCATTCCGCCTACCCAACAGCTGATACTTGAAAGGGCAGTGAAAGGCGCTGCTGAAACGGCTTTCTTTTTTTTCCAAGGCCTTCTGCTGTCTCACGCTTGCCTGAACTAGACCGTTCAGCGTACGGGAGCTCCGTGCTTTGGAAGCTGTGCATGCATTATAAGCCCATCTACCTATAAAAGGGTAATAACCATCCCAAAATCTTGCCTAAAGCACATTTCTATGTTGTTATTACAGAGTTGATAGTCTAACAGGAATGCATAGCCAGTGGGTAAACACAGCAATGAGAGCTGGGTACTATTTCAGGGGAAGGAGAGAGAGAAAGAGAGAGAGAGAGAGAGAGGGAGAGAGAAGGAGCATGATTGCATGAATCCAAGACAAGGAGAGAAATTATACAAAGGGCAGTACAGACTTCGGAAGAATTAATAGCAGGTGGGAAAGAGAAGGCAGAGGAGACGGATTGAAGGAGGGAGGGGGAAAAAGAAAAAGAAAGAAATAACAAAAGGCTGAAGTCACAGCTGATGAGAGAGAGAGAGATGGGTTGTTAGGGAAGGAGTTTATTAAAGGTAATATAACAAAAGGGCGGACATAAGTAAAAGAGAACAAGGGATGCATTTAAGGGACAGCCTTGATGTGAAGAAAAGATAGCAAGACAAGATTGGAAGAATCGCCTGCTTCCAGGGCCGGTGCTACCATAGAGGCCAGTCAGGCGGCCGCCTAGAGTGCCAAGCTAAGAGGGGCGCCGGGCACAATGCAGCACTCACGCGCGTTGGCTGTGAGCCGGCCTGGCCTGAGGATTCAGCTGGGCCTGGGCGGGTGAGATGGCGCCCCACACCCGCTGAGCAGAAGCGAAGCCAGGGACGCTGGGGTGGGGGTGGGCCGGCTCCACGTTTGGACTTCCGGAACGCGCCCAGAAGAGAGAGAGAGAAAATGTATGGGTGAATGGGGTGCATGGGGTCTTTGAGTGAATGCATGTGTTCATGCGTGTGTTTGTTTGGAGTGAGTGATGCTGAGTGTGTGTGTGTGCACGTGTGTGAGTTGTGGGGGATGATTTGGAGGTGATATTCCTATTAAATAATGCATTTTAGACCCATAGATGTTCCTTTCCAATTTGTTTGCTATAATTGGCATGACGTATTTCTTGCACTTTAAAATAAATTTAGCAGTTTCAAGTTTTGTGCTTCTTATTTTTTTTCCAGGAAACATATGTTCTTAAAAATCAAAGTTGGCATTTTTTTGTGGTGTGTGTGTGTGTGTGTGTGTGTGTGTGTGTGTGTGTGTGTGTGTGGAAGTAGCTCACCTTGCCTAGGGCGCAAAATAGTCTGGCACCGGCCCTGCCTGCTTCACCCCAGATGGGATTATTCCTAAGATTTTTTTTGGGGGGGGGGGTTCAAGAGATGTGTGAGATCCCATTCAGGGCCAAGGGAACGGAGGGCCTCAAGTAAAATTAAGGAAAGCAAATAAATAAATAAAAATATGCCAGCAGCTGGGGACAGCGACGAAGCTGTCTCAAATAATCTTTTGGAAGGACGTAGGGTGGGGGAGATTAACAGAACGTGGGGATGTCGGGGCAGAAGGTTAAATAACACAGCAAATTGAATAACCACTTTTATCAGGATGAGGGGGAAACGGAGGCAGCTTGCAAAGTGTACACGCGGGAGGAGAAGGGAGGGGGCAGAAGGGAGAGTCTTCTAGCTGTGGTGGTTTCAGGTTTGCGATTCCATTAACGTCCCTGAACTCTTCTCAGTGTTATTTTCTTTGGCGAGGAAATGGACTGGCGAAGAGCCCTGCTGAATCAAACCCCCAGCACCCTCATTCCCATAGTGGCCAACTGGGTAGACCTTTCCGGCTGTTGTTACCCAGCAACTGGGGTACATAGGCACGCAGTCTCTGATCCCAAGAGTAAGCACACAGCATCCAGACTAGTAGCCATGGGTAGCCTTAAACTCCGTTAATTTGTCTTGCCCCCTTTTAAAGCAGTTTAATAGCTGGCTGTTACCGCAGCATGTGGCATGGCATTGCATAGTTTAACTATGCACTGGCAGTGTGGAGGACTTCTTTGGGGAGCTGTTGTTGTTTTCGTTTTGGTCCTGAATTGCTCTCAATTCTCCTTCATTGGCTGATTCCAGAACCAGCCAAAACTCTAAAGCAGGTATCCAAGGTGCTGAACCCAAAACGGGCTCAGCACGTTGGACAGCTCCTTTAAAGTTCTGGGTGGTGCTGACAGAAACCCAGAATGGGAGCACAGTCCCACCAAAATCGGAGCCACCAGCCTCCAATGGACTCTGGGTTCCAATATTATGAGAAAAACGAGTTCTATCCATTTTCTCCACACCATTCTTAATTATATAAAGCTCCGTCGTGTCTCCCCTTATATGCCTTCCCCCCCCTAAACTAAAAAGCCCCAAATGCTGAAATATTGTTTTTGAGATGCATTAAACAGAACTGTACCCAGTATTCCAAGTCTGCTTGCATGATGGATTTCTATAAAGGCATTATGAAAGCTTTGGCGATTGGACGGTATAGAAATGTAATAAATAAATTAAAAAATGTAATAAATACGTAATGATATTGTTCGTTTTATTTTCAGTCCCTCTGCTAATGATTTCCAAAATGGAATTCACCCTTTTCACAGCTGCCAGACACTGGGGTGACATTTTCATTGGGCTATCCACAATAATAATAATAATAATAATAATAATAATAATAATAATAATATTTCTTACCCACCTCTCCACTTGGATCGAGGCGGGAAACAACAGCGAAGATAAAACACATAAAAACTTATTAAAAACATAGTATATATGATTAAAACATCCTCAAAACATCCTCAAAACATTCTAAGTTCAAGATCTGTTCTCTGGTCAATCCCTGTCAGCTCATCAATCAGTGTATATATGAATTTAGGATGCACACACACACACACACACACACACACACACACACACACACCACTTTATACTGTTTTTGAGCTATATTTGCCATTTTATTGCCTATTCACCATCGGCAAACAGCCCCTTCACTATTTATCAAATAATGGATTTACGAACAAGTTAAAAAACATTACTCTTATAATACAGATATGTAGTGTAATTCATTGTGTAAAATTCTCACAAATTCTAAATTCTAACAGGTGGTTGTATGTTCCGTCTCTCACACCAAAATCCCACTTCCAAAGTACTGAGTGTGTGTTCATCACAGCGTCCAAATCCCACTTTTCACCATCTCAGGAGCGCATATATTTTAAAATGTGATTGGTACATTTTCCTCTCACAGATTCTGCATCTTGAGGTGAAGAGTTGTTGTTGTTTTAAGGAAGACTTATTTGTATATTTTCCCTTACAACTCTGCAGATAGAATTTTAAGTAAGCTATTTACATACATTTCCTTCAAATCTCCAAACGCAAAAGGCATTTGTGTGTCTGTCCATTTGTATTTTCAAAAGCAGCAGTACGATACTACTATGACTAATAATGCTTTTTGGATTTTGCCTAATGGAGCAACGCAGCTACCTGCAATTTTTGCTTGCTTTGAAGAATTTCCATTTGAACTTTGTGTCTACTTCTCCTTAAAGATCTTGTATCTGGACTGGGTATAGGGGTATTTTTGTGTGTGTGTTTTTGACTGTCCCCTGCTCCTTTGCTTTTAACAGCAGCCTGATGGGCAGAAAATTTAGCACAGTAAGCTCTTTCCTGGCCAGAAGATGAAGTGGTACGAAAAAAGTTTCACTTGTACCATTCTACCCATCTCCCTGTGGGTTACTGTCGAAACCAGGGTAGCCTAGGCCAGTAAATAAAGGGTTTTTTTTCAAAACAACATCAACATGAACAAACACAACACAAGAACCAGTAAATAAAGTTTGTGTGTGTACGTGTATATGTGTAGATACACCATCTATCTATCTACATAACATCTATCTACATAACATATATATATATATATATATATATATATATATATATATAATATACATACACACACACTACATACGATATAGGAAATCTTTTAAACATACAAGTGCATGTGTAAAGAACGTAAAGCGCTTTGAACACTTGAAAATATATAAATGCTAAGCTTTATTTATTTATTTATTTATTTAACATTGATTCGTCTATTAGTGAGGGGAAGCCCGGCCAGTCGGCAAACTGGAAAAATAATTTTATCGCCTCTGTGGATAATGACGATAAAATGCTTCTTTTGAAAGCATTATATTAGAGCGTATTTATAAATATTGTATTTGTTATGTTTTCTTTGTGGTGAGAGGGGGAGGAAAGTTAGTAAACAGATGAAAATCGTTCCGGGAGTTTGTGTGTGATATGTGTAAAGGGACACTTTTTTGTTTTTTACTTGTAAGGAGAAGCAAACCATTAAATAAAGTTGGAAACCATTAAAAGTGTGTCAGTATGATGGTACATTTATTTTTGTCTCTTTACTGGGGAAGTGAGCCAGGCTCAGCCAGCAGATAAAGTTGGAAACCTATTAAAGGTGTATGTGTGTGCGTGTGAGAGAGAGTGTGTGTGAGTGTGAGTGTGTGTGTATGATGAATGTGAATCTATTTAACCACTCAAAAAGCACCAATTCCTCAGTAACAGCATTCTCATTATTATTTTTGGTTTTGTGAAGGAAATTGGCCGAATAACTGGAGGAACCTTCAAACATATGTATAAATGTGTGTGTACAAACACATTTTCCACCTTTTGAGTCAGGAAGTGAACCAGTTCATACAAGTTAGAAACCCTAAAGGTGTGTGTCTAGTGAATGTCGGCTTCTTTCCACTATTCCAAATTGCCATGTACACCCATAATAATAACAATAGTAGTAATCATTAATAATAATAGTATTAGATTGTACTATTAGATTGTAAACCTATGCGGCAGGGTCTTGCTATTTACTGTGTAATCTGTACAGCACCATGTACATTGATGGTGCTATATAAATAATAATAATAATAATAATAATAATAATAATAATAATAATAGTAGCAGTGATGTACATTTTATTTTTATTTTTGTGAGGGGAGAGGGGAGCCAAGCCAATACAGTTGAAAAAGCAAAAGTGACTAAATGTATATCTGTTTTTCAGGTAATGAGGGGAAGGCGAAAGTGGGTATTTCTATTTCTCTTTTGAGTGGGGGAAATAGACACCCTCAAACCAGTGGAGGCTGGCGGCTCCGATTTTGGTGGGGCTGTGGATCCATTCTGGGTTTCCGTCAGAACCGGACAGAACTCTCAAGGAGACATTCAAGGAGCTGAACCAATTTTCAATCAGATAATCTCCTTGAGATTTCTGGCTAGTTCTGACTGAAACCCAGAATGGATCCACAGTCATAAGAACATAAGAAGAGCCCTGCTGGATCAGACCAAGGGTCATAGAATCATAGAATAGCAGAGTTATTATTATTATTATTATTATTATTATTATTATTATTATTATTAATTTATATAGCACCATCAATGTACATGGTGCTGTACAGATAACACAATAAATAGCAAGACCCTGCCGCATAGGCTTACAATCTAATAAGTTGTAGTAAACAATAAAGAGGGAAGGAGAATGCGAACAGGCACAGGGAAGTGTAAACAGGCACCGGGTAGGGTGAAGCTAACAGTATAGAGTCAGAACAAACTCAATATTTGAAGGCTATAGGGAAAAGAAAAGTTTTTAGCTGAGTTTTAAAAGCAGTGATTGAGTTGGTAGTTGGAAGGGGCCTACAAAGCCATCGAGTCCAACCCCCTGCTCAATGCAGGAATCCACCCTAAAGCATCCCTGACAGAGGGTCCATCTAGTCCAGGACTCTGTTCGCACAGCGGACAACCAGCTGTCGACCAGGGACCAACAAAGCAGGACATGGTGCAACAGCACCCTCCCACCCATGTTCCCCAGCAACTGGTGCACACTGGCTTATTGCCTCGGATTCTGGAATCATGCCAAAAACGCAGCCACCAGCCTCCAATGCCTCAAAGGTGTATGTTGGGTGAATATAAATCTCTTTTCGCCATTCCAAGAACCGCTTCTTCCATATCTTTATATCATCATCATCATCATCATCATCATCATCATCATCTCTTTTCCCAGGGCTTTTTTAAAAGCAAATTTTCCAACTGCACAAATGCCCTGTCACACACACACTCAAGTCAAACACATTATTTCTCTTTCACGACTGGACAGATTATCACCAACACAAGTAGCACCTTAAACTTAAAGACCGATGGACAGGGCCATATGGATACCCAGGAAGGACGGCAGACCAAGAGAAGTACACCACTGGTGGTCACCTACGCCCCCAATTGAAACCACTGCAACCATCAGCGAACTCCAACCCATCATCAGCACAGACGCTTCACTCTCACAAGCCTTGGGAGGCAGACTGGTCCTGGCCTACAGAAACCTCCCAACCTGAAATGGATACTAACCAGCAACAGTACACAGGACAAAGACACAGGCAGAGGGACCAGACCAAGCCATAGACCCAAGCGCCAACTCTGCCCCCACATCTATGCAGGCAACACTGTCACAGGACCCAACAACACCTGTCACACCATCCAGGGCTCTTTCACCTGCATCCTCATATAATTTTTGTGTTACATCCCATCCCTAACTTTGTCTGTTGTTAAGTTCTTAATAAACACATACACATAACGCACGTCTTATTTTTTTTCCACCACTTTTTTCAACTGCACATTATCAGATTTCCAAATGCCCATTTTTTCCCTCCAACTGCACATTTTGTGTCCAACTGCACACTAAAAAACAAAAAAACACACACGCTGTTTTTTCCTGGTGGTTTTTCTAGACAGACATGAGGGGCCTTTGCTGTCTTTTACTGATTGAGGAATTTCCTGACTATTGAGCATGTTTTAGGTAGGGCCGCTTTCTGTATGTTGGTGTGGATGTATTTTGTGGTTATTATTATTGTTGTTGTTATTGTTATTATTATTAATAATAATTTCTCACTCGTGGGATTTTCCTAGATGGACCTGACAATCTTTCCTAAATCATGGTGTCTTTTACTGGTTGAGGAAATTCCTGTCTATTGAGCATGTTTTAGGTAGGACCGCTTTCCCTATGTTTGTGTGAATGTATTTTGGTGTTGTTATTATTCATTATTATTATTATTATTATTATTTTGTTATATTATTATTATTATTATTATTTCTCTCTTGTGGGATTTTCCTAGATGGACCTGACAATCTTTCCTAAATCATGCTGTCTTTTATTATTATTATTATTATTATTATTGTTATTTTGTTATAATATTATTATTATTTCTCGCTTGTGGGATTTTCCTAGATGGACCTGACAATCTTTCCTAAATCATGCTGTCTTCTTCTTCTTCTTCTTCTTCTTCTTCTTCTTCTTCTTCTTCTTATTATTATTATTATTATTATTTTGTTATATTATTATTATTATTATTATTTCTTGCTTGTGGGATTTTCCTAGATGGACCTGACAATCTTTCCTAAATCATGCTGTCTTCTTCTTCTTCTTCTTCTTCTTCTTCTTCTTCTTCTTCTTCTTCTTCTTCTTATTTTGTTATATTATTATTATTATTATTATTTCTTGCTTGTGGGATTTTCCTAGATGGACCTGACAATCTTTCCTAAATCATGCTGTCTATTATTATTATTATTATTATTATTATTATTA